>NC_069730.1:50000-165000 GCF_027358585.1 Pangasianodon hypophthalmus
CCTTCTCCTGCTCTAGCTCTCCTGTACTCCAGACCAGCTGGATTCATCCTGATACTGAGAACCTCTGCACTTGTACAGAGTAGAGTGGAGTAAATTTATATAAGATTTGAATTTTAATACAGCTCTCTACTCCACTCCACTCTAATCTACTCTGTTCTCAGAGTTTCTGCCGTAATCATAAAGATTGTCCTGTGCTCATCCCAGCACTCTTATTTACAATCTGCTCACACTGAACATCCTGTAAACACTCTCTGTGTGTCTTTACTCTTCTACACCTGTACACTGTAATGATTTATAATCACACTATCTGGTGTCCCCTTTTTAGTCTGGTTCCTCTCCAAGGTTTCTTCCTCATGTCGTCTCAAGGAGTTTTTCATTGTCACCTCTGGCTTGTTCATTGGGGATCTAAGTCTAAATCTACGGCTGGATTTCTCTAAAGCTGCTTTGTGACAATGTTGTTAAAGGCGCTATGTAAAACGAAATTGAATTTTGATTATACACGATACTTTTTGGGATGATAAAAGTGCCAGCCAAGTCAGTAGTGGCAAATGTTCAATAATATTTTCATTGAATGTCTACAAGAATAAATCATTTTACCAAAGCAAAAAGACAGCATAAAAATCGAGTTCATAAAGTTCATGAGCGTGAAATGAGTTTATAGTGTTTTGTCACAGTGGCTTGGGAAAAGGGAGCTTTTTTCTCCTTTTTTCTCAAAAAGGTTCTTATTACTAGGAGAAAATACAGCGCTGGTTCAGTGTGTGAACATATCTGATCCCTGAACACATTCGAGTGTTTTACTGTCAAAGGCATGAAACGTGAAAAAGAGATGAAATTTAATCCACTAAAAACAGCCTCTAGCCAAAACACCATTATGACATCATCAGTGAAGAATCTGACAGTAAAGATTATCACGATGATGTTACAGGATTTTCCCCTCACGCTACCTGCGCTTCCAGTTTGAGGCAAAACCAAAACCACACACACTTTGAGTTTTTGTGTCTTTATTTCATTCTTTATTCAGAATTTTCAACAGTTACTTAACAATCACCGCTAATTTGTTCCTTTACGTTAAATCACTTCTTAACAAATGCGAACACATCTTCACCGAAAAATATAATATACTGCAATTATATTTACAGAGAAAATAACATTAAACTCTTCAGTCAGAAAATGTAACAATGAAAGGCCCGTACTCCGTTGTACCTAATCTCATACCAGCTACGTGTGTGTGTGTGTGTGTGTGTGTGTGGTTTATATTAATTCTTCTGTCAGTGTTTAAGTCTGAATCTGTGATCGTCTTGAGTTTCTGTGTGAAAGTTTTCTGACTCTGGTTCAGTTCAGTTGCTTCTTCTATTTTCCCATTTCTTGTGGTTCCAGTTTGCTAATAATTCTCTAAAGAGATGAATGTGATAAGCATGATGAATTTTAGAGCAACAAACACGTAAAGGAAAAGGAAAAGTTCAGTGTTAATCAGCTGAGATGTTTTTGTGTCAGGCATGAGTGTTTTAACTGAGATTTGTAACAAATGTTTTTAATCTAGAGGTTTAATGGAGAAGTTTGAATTGAGGGTTTTGTAATCCTCTAGCTGGCAGTCTGTTTTGTCTCCCTACACTGTATAAATTCTCCTCTCCCTGCTGTCTGATTTAAAATAAAATAAAAACAAATGCTAAAATAAAAGCATGACATTGTATGATGTTTTTACGTGCTCATGTGCTTAACTGTATGTGATTTTATATTTGCTTTTCTATGTCATGTTTTCAGGAACAAAACTCGGGTTGGACGTGGCATATGTTGACTTTTGTGAATTTTTCTCTCTTTGTGGTGGACGCAGATTTCCCACGGTCCTTTTGGAATATTCATAAATGCTCTTAACAAAGGCATCTTTGGTGTTCTGCGTCTTTCTGAATAAGATGACGTAACACTTTGGGAGGAAGTGGCAGCTCAGGACAGCATAGCTGGAGATCAGGATGACGATCATCTCCACGGCTGAGAGGTATTTCCCCTTTGTGTTGACGTATGTAGGGATGAAAATGATCCATGCGATGAGGTAGATGAGCATACCAAAGGTGATGAATTTTGCCTCATTGTATTTCTGTGGAAGTTTGCGTCCTTGGAAAGCAAAGACAAAGCACACGAGTGCCAGCAGCGCGACATAACCCAGCATCACTCCAAACGCCACATACGAACCCTCATCACACTCCTCCAGGACACTCCTGAGAAACACGGTAGATGTTGTTTTAGGGCTTTTCAGAATCAGCCAGCATGCACAGGTCACAACCTGAAATGCCACACACATGCTCACGATAGTGTACGGCTTATAGAGGCGACGGAGCAGCTGCTTTAGCATCAGGTTCATGTGGAACGCCAGCAGGATCTTCAGAGACTTGACCAGGATGCAGGACACACACACAGTGAAACTGAGGCCATAAAGCACCTGACGTACTTTACACTGCACATCAGTTGGCTTTCCCACAAACAGCATGGCACTCGCGAAGCTTCCGCTCAGAGACACCAGGATTAGATGACACAGTGAGCCGCCGGCTGCCTTGACCACTGGAGAACCTTGGTGCTGCAAGAAAAGAACCGATACAGCGAAAACCACAACCACACCGAGAACTGAGAGAGAGACCAACACCACAGCGAAGGGGTCACTCCAGGAGAAAAACTCCACCTCCTTCTTCTTACATGCTGAACTGCCTGACTCCGCCCACTCACTGTTCACCTCACAGCTGTAGCACTGATCCATGTCTGAAAAACCACCAGACACACACACACACACACACATATTGCAGTGGAACAGATACAAGGTTAAAGGTGTGTGTGTGTGTGTGTGTGTGTGTGTGTGTGTGAGTTTGTGTGTTACCTGTGTTGTTGGTGTACTGATTCTCTGCGCAGTCGATACACTCATAACAGCAGGTGTGTTGACCTTCAGCACTTTTTTTAAATTTTCCCGGTTCACAACTATTTGAGCATTTAGACACCAAGCTCTGATCCAAAACACACAGCGAGAAATCAGAATAAGACAAATTCTACATACAGAGAGACAGTAATGAGAGTGAGAGAGGTTCAGACAGGCAAAGAGACAGACAGGTTTCAGGGTAAATAATGACCAGCGTTAAGGCGGTGGTGTTCAGGCTGCTGTCTGACGGATGATAATGAGATACAACATTCAGTGTCTCCATGTTTATTCCGTCAGTGTTCCACAGAGAGACGTCATAACCAAGGTTAATGTCCCCATCCTTGTTAAACACATACGAGATGCCATCCAACTCAAAGCTTCTGGTCCTCAACACAGACAGCAGCTGCAACATCGCCAAGGTAATAAGCACAATAACAACAACAACAATTAATAATAATAATAATAATAATAATAATAATAATAATAAACTGATTTAATGTTTTAAATCAGTGTAAATCTGGGTGCAAGTCACCACCCAAAATCTGCTTTAATTTCACTGTATATCAGATGCAGAGATTCAGATAAACACTGTATTCTCTTTAGCGTTGTGATGACGTATCAGTGTGAGTGTGATCAGGAAATCTGAAAGAACATTCGACTCGGCATTTGGCTCGGCTTGTAAGCTGAGCCACGACACCAATCACCTTTCTTTTCATTTCTTTAAATTGACAGATTAGTAGCTTAGCAATATTAGCTAATCTAGCTACCCTAATCAGCTATCAAAACACAACACTGCACCAATGTTAGCCAGCTAACTAGTTAGCTTAACTAGTGTAATTATTACAGCAGTAAGCAGTAAGTTATCTGTTTAGTATCAGGCTAGTTAACACAAGTAAACTGTTTCGTAAATAAAACAAGTAGCCAAGTTTGCTTGCTGATTTACCTCTTGGTGTTTTACAGCTCCTGAAGCCATGCAGTCGATGTCTTTGCAGATGAGGGCCACCGCCTGAGCGATCGCGTTCACCGCCATCTGAACGCTGAACACCACGCCCACCTGAGCACTTGCAATCAGCTTATCTGTAGTGGCGGAAACATTAGCCTCACTTGCATTCACTGAGGTTGCAAAAGAGGAATAAAACTCTTTGAGAAATGAGTTGTTCCTCTGAGCATCGCTGTTCAGTTTTAAATGTTTTACATATTCCTCAAAATTTGCGATGTTTTTGTTCTTGAATGAAAAGCCCAGCACCCATCCAACACGTTCCAGCTGATCAGGACTGAGCACGTCTCCCGCCGTGGACCAGTTATCACTCGCGATCCAGAGCCGCTGGTCTGCACTGAGCTCCATCAGCAAACTGAACACACTCTTCATGTGTTCTGGTTTGGCGAATGACACGATGACTCTCACGGTTGGGTTTGTTTGGATGGTGCGAACAGTGTGAGAGACTGTGGCCTCCAGCTTGTGTTTATCACTCAGAGAGTCAGGGAGGATTTCTGTAAAGGCCACACAGATGCCGGCTTTAGTTGCCTGAGAAATGAAACTGTCCAAAGCAGCACGTCCGTAGTCTCCGTCCGTGGTCAGGAAGCCCACCCAGGTCCACTTCCTCTCACTCAGGAGCTGAACCATGGCACTCGTCTGGTGCACGTCGCTTGGAACGGTGCGCAAAAAACCTGGGAAACGACTCTTATCGCTCAAAATATCCGCTGTGGAAGCGTAACTGATCTGCACAATGAGCACAAAAAACTGTACTGTTTTTGGACTTCAGATCAGAAAGTGAAATAGATAGATAAATGTATAGACAGACAGACAGACAGATAGATAGACAGACAGACAGACAGACAGATAGACAGATAGATAGACAGATAGATAGACAGACAGACAGATAGACAGATAGACAGACAGACAGATAGACAGAGTAGGAGTAGGCGAACCTGAGGTATGAGCTGCAGGTTGAGCATTCTTGCCACAGCGATGGATGTCTCAGAATGGTACGCGCCGATCACTGCTTTCACGGGCCGGATGTATTGAGATGTGTTTGTTCCAGATGTGCAGTCGTCAGTAAAATCCTTGGTGGCTCTGAGCGCGGTGGTGACGTCGGAACATGTGTCGTGGATGTGATATCCGAGAGTGATGCCCAGGTGTGTTAATGCAGGTGAGAGGTTTGCAGATTCCACTGCGTGGATCATGGCCAGGGAATGAGCCAGACCGGCCGGACTCAGGCTGCAAAGTAATAATAATCAGTAATAATAATCAGTCTATCAACATATCAACTCTGCTATGGGCAGCTCCAGAATTATTGGCACCCTTGGTAAAGATGAGCAAAAATGTTATGAAAAATGTCTTGTGGTTAATTAGCTTTAATGTCACACTAAAATATACAAGAAATAAATTTTATTGAAGTAAATTTAAGATAAGAAAAGATAAGATGATCCTTTATTTGTCCCCCAATGGGGAAATTTGCATTGTTACAGCAGCAAAGGATAGGAGACATAATACTTCTAACAGTAATTATATACAATCTGATTATAAAAAGATAGAGAAGCTGTCAAGATATAAAGATATAAAAAGTATATTTAAAAAAAGGAAAAAAAAGTATAAAAATATAAGAGACACACCAAGAATGCACAAAAACACAAACACACAACCGTGTTAAAGTGACCCTGCATTATTGCACTGGTCCCATGAGATGGGAGGTTACCAAAGATTTGCTGACTTCCGGTGGCGCCGCACGAGTGGCTGTCTGTTACAGCGGCTCCCAATCACTTTTGAGGTTTTTTTCTTATTTATTCAAATTACATAAAAAGAGCTTGATTCTGTAGTCAGTGAACAATTTCTGTGTGGATTTGTAACTTTTTAACTTAAAATCATGGAGTCTGTTATGTCATTCAACCTAGCAAAGTTGTCAGGACCTTTGCAGGAAAAACAGCTTCACATCATCGCAGATCCCCCATCAGACTTAACAGTGTGGATCAAGTTCTTTTCTGTAGAACCATCCTTCTTTTCATGCCAAACCAACCTTGACTTGTTATTAATTTTTTTGACTCATCTCACCATAGAACATTTTATTTTTCTCATAAACTTTTTTTTTTTCAATCTTTACTAAGAGTGCCAATAATTCTGGAGCTGACTGTGCTGCAGAGTCCTTCATCATGGAGCAACATTATTAAACTAAAAGTTAAACTAGAAAAAAAATAAAAACAAAATTAAAGTTGCAGTATAATTACTGAGTCATGGAAGAAAAAAATGTGTATAATATAAGGATCTCCAAGGCCGTTAAATAAGAAGAAAATTACATTCATGATCACTTTCAGTGACATCAAATGAAAATATAGCACAGTCAGATTAATTTACAAATGTGTAAATAAGATGTGTGTGTGTGTGTGTGTTACTCACATAGTGCAGGCAGTCTCGAGATCAGAAAAGTTACCTGGCTGCTCCACTGTGGTGTGGATGGGAAAAAGCCCCCCAATGATGATATTGCCGGGAGCGAACACTCCGGTGTGTTTGGTCAGTTTTAAAGACGAAAGGTTTAAAATCATGAGCAACATCAACAGTGTTATCTTCATTATTATCACACACACTTCACTCTGTACCCTCCCAGCTGCCTTGAATGACTTGTTTCACAGCTGCATAGGCACTTAAAGTCATCATTCACACACACACACACACACACACACACACACACACACACACACACTGTATCTAAACCCCTCCCCTTGTGTACTTGCCTTCAAGCACACAGATTTTGTTTCTGGTTTCTGTGTCTTTGTTACCGCAGAATTCAAACATGTGAGTGACGTTCCACTCAACTGTAGAAAGTCAGAACTCACACTCACTCACTTTATCCCCATCAGGGTGGCGGTGGATCCGGAGTTTATCCCAGGAACACAGGGCATGAGGTAGGACTACTCCCTGGATGGGACAATAGTCCATCACCATGCAATGACACATTCACACATAGGAGCACATTTTTTTTGGGAGGAAACCAGAGAACGCAGAGGAAACTCACATGGACATGAAGAGAAGATGTGAAACTCCACACAGACAGTAACCCGAGCTCAGGAGCAAATCCTGGAGCTGTGAGAAGACAACACTACCTGCTGCACCACCATGCCGCCCACAGCACTCTATAATTATTACATTTTATGGAATATCAGTGGAGTGATTTACTTTGAGTGACCACTGGATGGAGCTGTAAGACTGATATAAAGTCTCTCAGTGACGTGAGGCTCTAAAGCGCTGCACTCACTGTAAACCTGCACAATTAGAAAAAAAAATCATAATCACATTATTTTGCTTAAAATCATGATTATTTATTATTAATAATGTATTTTATTGTACTGATACATTTAAGATTTTCTAATCAACAGAAAACAGTGGGTGTATCAAGTGGGGTCCTTTTCTAATTTGCATATTCACACAATTCTGGATGAGGATAAAAGTTACAGTGTGTGTTTTTCATAAGAGTCGTAAGAGATTTTTCGGTTGGATGTACCAACTAACGCAATTTACTTTTCAATAGAGAAAAGACATTTCTATTTTGAGTCACCAGTTGCACTCTGATCACACTGTAAACCATTTTAAACCACTATAGGACAAAGAGCATACCTAATGATCTGTTTTCTCTCTCTCTCTCTCTCTCTCTCTCTCTCTCTCTCTGTTGAGCTACATGTTACTCCTGCTGTCATTGCCACTGATCCTGACTCTTTCTTCCCTCCAGTCCTGCTTCCATCCTGCTGCTTTTCTTCTGCTTGGAGCCTCCTTCACCTGAGAATCTCTCGCTCTTGGATTGCCTAAGGATTGCACTTGCTAAAAACAGTTTACGCTCAAGGCTCATTCATTATACACTGGATAACTTCAATTGGACATTTTAGACGTAAAGCTAAAAAATCTAATGAAATTGAAAATGATCCTGATCCTTGTAGTTATGATATTTTCAACACACTCACTACTGCTTGCCTCTGTAGTACACAGTTATAGAAGAGGAATGATTTATAATCGCACTATCGCGTGTCACCCAGATGAGGATGGTTCCCTTCTGAGTCTGGTTCCTCTCATCACCTCTGGCTTCCTCATTAGGGATAAATTCAGAAATTTAAAATTTATATCCTGAATTTATATATTTCTGTAAAGCTGCTTTGTGACAAGGACCATTGTTAAAAATGCTATACAAATAAAATTGAATTGAACTGAAATTCTCCAAATTCTACATGCGTTAAAGCAAACACGTGTTATTTTGATCGTGTGAAATACAAAATCGTCTGCAGAGTCTGTTAGTAAATCAGCTTTTTACACGTCTTCAAAATATCAGTTTACTGTCACTTTAACACACTGTGTGGTCTCACTGCACCCCCAACATACACACACACACACACCTCCTCTGGGAGGGACTATAAAACTATGTGTGTGTGTGTGTGTATGTGTGTGTCTGCGTCCATGCATGCACCTTTTCCACCATCTCTCTTTTGGGAGAAATGTCTTTAATAATAATTACAATCACAATCACAATCACAATAATAATAATAATAATAATAATAATAATAATAATAATAATAATAATAATAATAATTATTATTATTATTATTATTATTATTTAGATGGTAGTGTGAGTTTTATGGCTGACTCAGCTGCAACATAAAAGGAGTATGTTATGAGATGAGTACAGTAGATTACACTCACATCCGTGTCTCATGCAAAAGGCTACTTTATATTAATTTGTGTGATGTGTGTTTTAATTCCAATTTTCTATAATGAAGCACATTATAGGTCTCAGTTATAAAAGCATTAGAAATAAATATTACTCACTAAAAGGCTGAAAGCTTCGCGTCACACTGGTGCTACATTTTTGCCTGCAGGTATTTAACAGCTGAAACGTTTTTAAAGCTCAGAGACCAAAGACAGGAAACCTCTCAGAGGAAAACACCGTAATTACTTACAGACCACTGACAGGAACGTGTGTGTGTGTGTGTGTGTGTGTGTAAGTGAAATATATGTTGGAGGAATGACCAGAAGAATGATGCATGCACATACAGAGGTCCAGTGAGATTACACACACACATTAATGCAGGGAGATGGTGGGAAACTGATCAGTGAAACACTGATGGAATAGAAAGAGGTTATTGCTGCTGCACTGGACTGTAAATGTGTGTGTGTGTGTGTGTGTGTGTGGAGGCTGTGCATGGTGAGGTAAAAGTCTCTGCTATTTGATTGGCTGAGATTTGGTGAAACCACTATATGACCACCATGAAGCTCCGCCCCCTGCATGCTGCGATTGTACATTAATGAGGTGTGAAAGCGGATTGTCGTTACCATGTGTGTGTGTGTGTGTGTGTGTGTGTGTGTGTGTGTGTGAGAGAGAGAGAGAGAGAGAGAGAAAGTTTTTACCCCCTTTTGACTAAAACAAACCAAAAAAAAAAAACTTTTGTACAAAAAAAAACCTAAAAAAGTCAAAAGATTTAATTTTGTTTCTGAGGTTAATATCTCAATATTATCTACAGAATTACACACGCCAGTTGTGTGTGTGTGTGTGTGTGTGTTACTGTTTCATGTTTAGAATTTAGCATTTCATATGCTAGCATTTATAAATTTATTAATCACTTATCACATACAAGATGTTAGTTGATGTCATGTTTTAAACCCTCAGGAGTGTTAGTTATTATCACTAATGTGAAATATTTCAGATGGGACAGGACTGATATAAGGAGTGAAATAAGAAGTGAAAAGTGAGTTTTCTCACATTTTTTTTTTAATCCAGCTCAGCGGTGTCTCGATTCTCTCTCTCACCAACATGTGGCTTACATTTGACTGCAGTGAATTTAATTGGCTCTCTGCTCATGTTCGCTTTTATTGAAGTAAGCATCATGTACGCAAATGTTCCTAATAAACACTGTTTAACTTTAGCGCTCAGCTTAACGAGGAACTGCTTCATACTCACCGAGTTCCACATCATCATAATGCCAAACAACACAACATGACTTGACAAAACTCGACTTGACAAAACACGACACAACACAACACAACTTGACTCGATTCGACTCAACTCGACACAACATGACACAACACAACATAACACAACACGACTCCACTCAGCACAGCACGAAACAGCACGACCTGACACAACACAGCATGATACGGTACGACACAACACGGCTCGACACACAACACAACACAACATGTGAAAACGACAGTGACGTGTTCCTCTGTTAGAAAGCGTTATGGATGTTTTATTGGCTAAACAAATGTTACTGTGAGAAACAATCTGTTTAAATTATGTAATGGTTTGGAAACCCATGGGAGCTGAACTCTAACTTATAAAACAGAATGTGTGTGTCTGTGTGAAAATACTGTATGTGTGTGTTCTTGCACAATACACTTTGGCTTAACACTGGAAAAATAAACACACTTTAATTGAATGTAATGTGGCACATTGAGTCAGAAATCCACAGAGACAAGAACGTCCATCAAGACACACACACACACACACACACAGTGATATTAATCTGGTCAAGTTAATTTGTTAACTTCATCTTGTAGTTTCACTGTCAGTGTTTCTTCTTCCTTTTGCAGAAAAAGAAGACCAGACTCAAAGAGAGAAGCTCCAGTGTTTTAATCAAAAACCTCATTAAATTCTGGGAATAGTTATGACAAAAAATACAAATAAACTGATAAAAGTAAATATGAAAAGTGAAAGGAATAAAATAAGCAAGAAGCAAGAAGTATAATAATGTAATTAATAGATTTTATATTCCAGGAGAAACTAAATCAGTGAAATCAGATGTTTGATTCACTGAAACGGACAGTTTGAAAGGATCGGTTCAGTATAATGAATCAAACCTTCCTTCAGTACTCACAGACTTCACCTGAGTTCAGTCAGAAATAAAACATCTTTACGATGGCAACAGGGTTTCAACCAAGTGGTAGTGAAGAACTGAAGTAAATGAGGGAACATTAAAGACAGGATTGGAAAGCACTTATTGTAAATCAGTGAAATTTGTTGGTGCTTTAACATGTGTGAAACGTTCTTCATGTTATTGAAAGGGGCGGGGTTATATTAAGGGGCGGGGTTATAGTTGCAGCACTCCCGTAATGTTGTGTAGGATGTTTTATCCCACTCACACACATATCAGAGTGTATAATTGATGGTTCGAGTGTGTTCCTGTGTGATGAATTGTGTAATTGATTGTGTAATTTCCAACCTCCTGAGATGATGGTGTGGGTCTGCGCGTCACTGAGCCGAGTCGAGTCTGTTTTTAATAAAGAGATTTAAAGCATGTTTTTGGCTTCACACTTCACACCAGTGGGGATCATTACTGAGAAACAGAATAACTCACTGTAACAGAGCAGAGTTTCTCTCCTCCTCAGCAAAGTGATGCTCACTGCTGATGAGATTAGTGATGTTTTAGGAGATTAGATGATCTTCACATCAAAGAGATTTAAAAATTGGAGAATCCGAGACACACAAAGCTGATATGATTCTAAAAAATGCTTTTATTGGTTTTAAAATCACATGCTAGATACTCTCACTCCTCACCACTCATCTCAACACCCCTATCACTGCTCCTCATTGCTCCTCACAGCTCCTCTTACTGCTTCTCTCACCACTACTCACTACTCCTCTCACAGCTCCTCACTACTCCTCTCACAGCTCCTCACACCACTCCTCTCACAGCTCCTCACCACTCCTCTCACAGCTCCTCACGACTCCTCACACCACTCCTCTCACAGCTCCTCACCACTCCTCTCACAGCTCCTCACTACTCCTCACACCACTCCTCTCACAGCTCCTCACGACTCCTCACACCACTCCTCTCACAGCTCCTCACGACTCCTCACACCACTCCTCTCACAGCTCCTCACCACTCCTCTCACAGCTCCTCACTACTCCTCACACCACTCCTCTCACAGCTCCTCACTACTCCTCACACCACTCCTCTCACAGCTCCTCACACCACTCCTCTCACAGCTCCTCACCACTCCTCTCACAGCTCCTCACCACTCCTCACACCACTCCTCTCACAGCTCCTCACCACTCCTCTCACCGCTCCTCACACCATTCCTCTCACAGCTCCTCTCACCACTCCTATCACAGCTCCTCTCACCACTCCTCTCACCACTCCTCTCGCAGCTCCTCACCACTCCTCTTGCAGCTCCTCACCACTCCTATCACAGCTCCTCTCACCACTCATCTCACAGCTCCTCACCACTCCTCTCACAGCTCCTCACCACTCCTATCACAGCTCCTCTCACCACTCCTCTCACAGCTCCTCTGAACACTCCTCTCACCACTCCTCTCACAGCTCCTCTCACAGCTCCTCTCACCGCTCCTCTCACCACTCCTCTCACAGCTCCTCACCACTCCTCTCACAGCTCCTCTTACTGCTTCTCTCACCCCTCCTCACCACTCCTCTCACCACTCCTCTCACAGCTCCTCTGAACACTCCTCTCACAGCTCCTCTCACCACTCCTCTCACAGCTCCTCACCACTCCTCACCACTCCTCTCACAGCTCCTCACCACTCCTCTCACAGCTCCTCACGACTCCTCACACCACTCCTCTCACAGCTCCTCACCACTCCTCTCACAGCTCCTCACTACTCCTCACACCACTCCTCTCACAGCTCCTCACTACTCCTCTCACAGCTCCTCACCACTCCTCTCACAGCTCCTCACGACTCCTCACACCACTCCTCTCACTACTCCTCACACCACTCCTCTCACAGCTCCTCACGACTCCTCACACCACTCCTCTCACAGCTCCTCACGACTCCTCACACCACTCCTCTCACAGCTCCTCACCACTCCTCTCACAGCTCCTCACTACTCCTCACACCACTCCTCTCACAGCTCCTCACTACTCCTCACACCACTCCTCTCACAGCTCCTCACACCACTCCTCTCACAGCTCCTCACCACTCCTCTCACAGCTCCTCACCACTCCTCTCACAGCTCCTCACTACTCCTCTCACAGCTCCTCACATCACTCCTCTCACAGCTCCTCACTACTCCTCTGACAGCTCCTCACCACTCCTCTCACAGCTCCTCACACCACTCCTCTCACCGCTCCTCTCACAGCTCCTCACCACTCCTCTCACAGCTCCTCACCACTCCTCACCACTCCTCACACCACTCCTCTCACAGCTCCTCACCACTCCTCTCACAGCTCCTCACCACTCCTCTCACAGCTCCTCACTACTCCTCTCACAGCTCCTCACCACTCCTCTCACCGCTCCTCTCACAGCTCCTCACACCACTCCTCTCACAGCTCCTCTGAACACTCCTCTCACAGCTCCTCTCACCACTCCTCTCACCACTCCTCTCACCGCTCCTCTCACCACTCCTCTCACAGCTCCTCACCACTCCTCTCACAGCTCCTCTCACCACTCCTCTCACCACTCCTCTCACCGCTCCTCTCACCACTCCTCTCACAGCTCCTCACCACTCCTCTCACAGCTCCTCACCACTCCTCTCACCACTCCTCTCACAGCTCCTCACCACTCCTCTCACCACTCCTCTCACAGCTCCTCACCACTCCTCTCACAGCTCCTCACCACTCCTCTCACCACTCCTCTCACCGCTCCTCTCACCACTCCTCTCACAGCTCCTCACCGCTCCTCTCACAGCTTCTCTCACAGTTCCTCACCACTCCTCTCACCACTCCTCTCACTGCTCCTCTCACCACTCCTCTCACAGCTCCTCACCACTCCTCTCACAGCTCCTCTCACCACTCCTCTCACAGCTCCTCACACCACTCCTCACACCACTCCTCTCACAGCTCCTCACAACTCCTCTCACTGCTCCTCACAACTCCTCTCACCACTCCTCTCACAGCTCCTCACCACTCCTCTCACAGCTCCTCACACCACTCCTCTCACAGCTCCTCACCACTCCTATCACAGCTCCTCTCACCGCTCCTCTCACAACTCCTCTCACAGCTCCTCACAATTCCTGTCACTGCTCGTCACAACTCCTCTCACCACTCCTATCACAGCTCCTCTCACCACTCATCTCACAGCTCCTCACCACTCCTCTCACAGCTCCTCACCACTCCTATCACAGCTCCTCTCACCACTCCTCTCACAGCTCCTCTGAACACTCCTCTCACCACTCCTCTCACCACTCCTCTCACCACTCCTCTCACAGCTCCTCTCACCGCTCCTCTCACCACTCCTCTCACAGCTCCTCACCACTCCTCTCACAGCTCCTCTTACTGCTTCTCTCACCCCTCCTCACCACTCCTCTCACCACTCCTCTCACAGCTCCTCTGAACACTCCTCTCACAGCTCCTCTCACCACTCCTCTCACCACTCCTCTCACCGCTCCTCTCACCACTCCTCTCACAGCTCCTCACCACTCCTCTCACAGCTCCTCTCACCACTCCTCTCACCACTCCTCTCACCGCTCCTCTCACCACTCCTCTCACAGCTCCTCACCACTCCTCTCACAGCTCCTCTCACCACTCATCTCACAGCTCCTCACACGACTCCTCTCACAGCTCCTCACAACTCCTCTCACTGCTCCTCACAACACCTCTCACTGCTCGTCACAACTCCTATCACAGCTCCTCACCACTCCTCTCACAGCTCCTCACCACTCCTATCACAGCTCCTCTCACAGCTCCTCTCACCACTCCTCTCACAGCTCCTCACCACTCCTCTCACAGCTCCTCACTACTCCTCTCACTGCTCCTCTCACAGCTCCTCACCACTCCTCTCACAGCTCCTCACCACTCCTCTCACCACTCCTCTCACCACTCCTTTCACTGCTCCTCTCACAGCTCCTTACACCTCTCCTCACCACTCCTCTCACAGCTCCTCTCACCACTCCTCACCACTCCTCTCACCGCTCCTCTCACAGCTCCTCACCACTCCTCACCACTCCTCACCACTCCTCTCACCGCTCCTCACCACTCCTCACTGCTCCTCTCACAGCTCCTCACCACTCCTCTCACAGGTCTTCTCACAGCTCCTCTCACCACTCCTCTCTCTGCTCCTCACTGCTCCACACAGCTCCTCTTACAGCTCCTCACTACTTCTCTCACCACTTCTCTGTGTGACCTTCTCACAGAGTGGCTTTGAGTTTGGATTTTGAACCTCATGAAAAAGGCAAAAAATAATCCCACAATCAGTCTCCATTGAAGGTTCAGAGGAGGAGCTGAATGGAGACAATTACAGAGCTGGGAGCATGCGGGTGCACTGACGACCCCCATTGCACACATCTCACTGTGTGTGTTTGTGTGTGCGCATGTGCCCGTGTCCTCACAGTTAACCCTAAACAGTCCACAAACTCTTAGAGATCTGTACAGCATCTGTGAAACTTTAGCCAAAAGTTATTTAAGTTAAAAATACAAAGGTTATTTTGGTGAAATAGATTTTTAGCTTGTTTACTCTCTAATTGTGCTGTTTACTGAGACTTACTCTATACTAGTATTTAGCAGGCAAGTATTTAGCCTGTTTACTGGTGTCACTTATAACCCCTTCAGAGTTACACAATACCTGATGCAATGATGTAATCTCTGACATTAATCCTCACTTCAGCAGCACTGAAACAAACTGTGAGAAATAAAACAATTACCCAAAATTAAATTAAACCCGAAATTAAATTAATTTCCCCTCTTTATCACATATCAATCAGCCTGGGCATGTTTGGTGTGTGAAGTTTTATTCCTTTTTTAATAAGGCTGATTTTTTCAGATGTTTATTTAATGACAGTGATCAGATCTGGATCCTTACAGTCTGTTTGTGTTCTTTTGATTTCAGTCTTGGTGTTTTTCCCAGACAGGAGGTCATATATTTCTGAACAAGCTGTGGTAATGTCTCATAGGTAAAATACAACACATTAAACATGATAGCTATGAGAATACTACAGATTAATCAGCCCTCAGAGTTTAGTGATGATATAACAGCAAAGCGGGTCATGCTGTTCGCCTGTGATCTTTCCCATGAGTTTTTGTTATTTTAAGGGAACTCCCCTTGTTAGCAATAATTAGATGAAAAGAGAAACCTGACATGTCAATGATTTTTTACAGAATCATTGCATATTATTTGATTCTCATCCAAGTATCACTATTCTCCCATTATCACTCTTATAAATACTTACATCTCATAACATCATTTATTCTTATTACATCCATTTTAGATTTTATGGCATGATCACTGTCAAACCCTGTTTTAGTTTTAGGACAGAGATAATTCCACATGATTTACTTATCAGTCAGTTCTTAAATTCTTATTGTTTAAACTTGTCATCAGGGTTTAGATTATTTTCATCCAGCTGAGATATGCCTTGATGTAACAATATGTTTTAATATAGAAAGTGTTTAAAGGGTATAGAACAGTGAGCATCTGTATCAAAAGGGGGCCAATCAAAGCATGGTTTTAAACGTAGCTACCAGACTCATTAGCTAAGCAAGCAGCTACTTACAGTAAATGCGAGCAAAGTAGTTAGTTTAGCTAATATTAATGTTATCTCTCCTAGCTGCTTAATTATGTAATAAAAATATCTGCCTGAGTAATAGTAATAAGTGATTCCTGAGCAATTCATCCTTTTTAAATATTCTAACCCTAACCCTTTCATCCACATACTTATTAAACTAACACAGTTAAACATTTCACTCCATTACCTGAGTGGTTCATCAAACGAAACAATGGCAGTCAAAGTTTGGTTAATTTAAATGAGTGCTACAAAATAATTGAATCACTAAAACAGGAGTTCCTAACCTTTTTGGGCAAATGATCCCAAATTAATATTGTGAATTTTTTTTTGCAGCCCCAAGCCTTGACCACCCTACATTTTTAAATTGCAGATGTATAATATAGGACTACTGTAACATTTGAACATTTATTGTTAGTAACATACCTTTGAGAGAACTGACACTGTAGAGAACCAATGCTATAGAGAAGAGACTCTGTAGAAAACAGCCCTGATGTACACTATATGGCCAAAATTATGTGGACACCCCTCCTAAAAAATCAACCATAAACACACATTGGCAGTAGAATGGGTCATTCTCAAGAGCTCAGTGACTAAATGTGGCACTGTCCTTCAGCTCAGTGGGGCTGTCAAGTACTGAAGTGTGTGGAACAAAAAAATTCACCCATCTTCTGTTGCATCACTCAGTACAGAGCTCCAAACTGCCTCTGAAAGCAACATCAGCACAAGAACTGTGCTTCACGAGCTTCATAAAATGGGTTTCATGGCCGAGCAGCTGCACACAGGCCTAAGATCACTGTGCACAACGCCGAGCGTGAGCTGGAGTGGAGTAAAGCACCAACACTGGACACTAGACTCTGGAGCAATGGAAACATCTTATCTGGAGTGATGAATCATGCTTCACTACCTGGCAGTCTGATGGATGAATCTGGGTTTGATGGATGTCGTTACCTTGGTGGAGAAGGCGACCTACCAGAATGCAGAGTGCCTACAGTAAAGTGTGGTGGAGGAGGCATAATGGTCTGGGGTTGTTTATCAGGGATTGAGCTCCTTAGATCCAGTGAAGGGGAACATTAATGTTACATTTTTAAATGACATTTTAGACAATTGTATGCTTCTAACTTTGTAGCGACAGGTGGTGGAAGGCCCTTTTGTTCCAGCATGACAATGCCTCACAAGAGCACAAATCGAGCTCCATAAAGACATGGTTTGATGAGTTTGGTGTGGAGAAACTTCAGTGGCCTGCACAGAGCCCTGACCCCAACACCACTGAACTTTGATTGCAAGCCAGGCCTCCTCATCCTTCATAATCACCTGAGCTCACTGATGTTCTTTTGACTGATTGGGTACAAAATTCCCATAAGCACAGTCCAAAACCTTGTAGAAAGCCTTCCCAGAAGAGTGGAGGCTGTTGTAGTCACAAGGGGGGTAGGGGTGTTGAGGGGGCTTAACTCCATATTAATTAGCATGGTTTTGGAATGGGATGTCCAACAAGCTCATATAGGTGTGACGGTCAGGTGTCCACATACTTTTGGCCATATACTATTTGTAGGTATGTAGATAGTGCAGTGCCATACCGATAGTCCTCTCTGAAAGTATTGGAAAATCAAAGCCAATTCTTTTGTTTTGGCTATACACTAAATATTTTTGATTTTGAGATCAAACAATGAATATGAGATGATAGATCAAAATTTATTGTTTTCTATCAGAATAGATCTTAACCCAGTTGAGTAGCATTTCACTTCCCGAAGAGGAGACTGAAGGGAGAACCCCCCAAAACAAACAACAACTGAAAGAAGCTGTGCTACAAGCCTGGAAAAGCATCACAAAAGAAGAATGCAACAGTTTGGTGATGTCAGTGGGTCCTCGGCTTAATGCAGTTATTGCAAGCAAGAGATACTTAATTTAAATATTAAGCGTTATTTACTTTAATTTAGTTTAAGTTCCTATCTGTTCCTATACTTTTGCTCACCTAAACATTGGGTGGTCTGACACCAAAGTGCCATGTTCTAAGTTGTTTAACACATTTAGATGTAAACATCAGAAAATGAAAGCTGAAATTCTAATCTATTGTCTCATATTCATCTTTTCATCTCAAACTCGAACATCTTCAATGCATATCAAAAACAAGAGACTTGGCTTTGCTATTCCAATATTTTCAGAGAGGACTGAATATCGTGACACTGCTCATTGTTTAGAACCTGTATCAGCTCATACACAGTTTATTCACTCTAAAGGAGGATCTGAAATTTACTCTGTTCACAAGCTACAACAACCAGCACAAATTCTTTAACACACTTCATTGAAGCAGAAGAAACACTTTGTGTCTGCATCGCTTCCTTTTTGAGAGCAGATTTATCTGTTGTCGTTGAAGTGTTCTCCATGGTTCCTCAGAGTACTTTAATCACACTCCATGCTGTTTGAAAGGAAGACAAAGTCAAAGAGAAGAGATGCATATATGTGTGCTCAACCATCATCTACACCATCTACATCCTCTGCATAATCTACGTTGTCTATGCTCGGCAGAGTACGAGTCCATAAACAAGCTCTTCAGCTCGAATCAGCTTGCAGCGAGTCAGAACAGAGTGCTAATCGCATCCAGAACGTTCTGCCTGGATGATTGTCTTAGTTCATCAGCGTTGTGTCAACAGTCCCTGCAGAGCGAAGCAGTGTGAGGGCACACACACACACACACACACACACACACACACACACCTGTAGAGATTAGAACTAACAGAAAGATCCACATTGAGTTTATTGAATTATTTCTTTATTGAGTCCCATGATGCCTCGGATTCCAGTACATTTATAAGTGGATCATCTCCGGAGCTTTTACTGTGCAAATACAACCTAACTGACCCCGATTCGTTTTTACAGTAGGGCAAATGTTATTTTGAACTCCGTCTTCATCACAGTGATGAACAAGATAGATAGTCCCAAGTTCTTCCTGTGCTTGGGATCTCTATGAAAAGCTGGAGGAAATGACCAACACCAGCACCAGTTTTCTGAATTCAGTTTCTTTCAGTAATGTGCAGCATTTTTCTCACAAACACCAAGCAGACATGAACATCTGCTTTTTCCCCCAAACACACAGTAATCACACACACTCACACACACACAAAGTCAAGTGGAAAGTGAGCGGATGGACTAGTATAAACCATTTTATTTGTGAAATTAGACTTGTGCATAAATAGCTGTTTCCAGCTGATAAATTATATGGATAGAAAAATGAGAGAAAAACACTACAAACATGCAACAAAGGTTCTATCAGAGCTTCCTTTATTTATTTTCCCTCTATTTTCCCCAGCATTAATCTCTGTGTCTCTGTGAGAATTAATCTACCGTAGAACATTTTGTACAGCATTAATTTTGGGTAAACAGCCATATTATATCAAATTCTGGAGCATGCTAACAATTCAATTCTAACATCTACAGACATCCATCATAGCATCTTACATCATACTTAGCATGTTAGAACTACTGTCAGTCAGGATTTAGGCCTCATCACAGTTCTGAGACAGCACTGGTTAATGTGGTAAATGACCGAATACTGGCCTCTGATCAGAGTTGTGTCTGCTTGATTTTAGTGTAGCCTTTGATACCAGTGATTGTGCTATTCTCCTAGATGGACTAGAAAATGTAGTAGGCATTAAGGGAACGGCCCTCTCCTGGCTCAGGTCTTATTCGACTGATCGTTATCAGTTTGTAGGTGTGAATGGTGACTTCTCTACGCATACTTAAGGTCTCTTCTAGGCCCACTGCTCTTTTCTCTATATATGCTCTGGGTACAATTATTCGTAAACATATGCTCTCCATTTTAGTTGTAATGTTATAGTGAGACCTGCCAGCAGCTTCTGCCCTGTTACACACACACACACACACACACACACACAGGAACTCACGTGAGATTAGCTCATCAACATTGTGTGTTTACCCCAGTGTTAAACTGCTCAATAAAGAGATGAAGGAGCTAGCGCGTGCTAATGAGGTCAGGCTTACACATACACTCTCTCTCTCTCTCTCTCTCTCTCTCTCTCTCTCTTTCTTTCTTTCTTTCACACACACACTCTTTCTTTCTTTCACACACACATACAGACACACACTCTCTTTTTCTTTCTTTCACACACACACACACACACACACACTTTCTTTCACACACACACACACACATACAGACACACACACACACACTCTCTTTCTTTCACATACACACACGCACACATACAGACACACACACTCTCTCTCTCTCTCTCTCTCTCTCTCTCTTTCTTTCTTTCACACACACACACTCACACACACACACAGACAAACACACTCTCTCTTTCTCTCTCTTTCGCACGCACACACTCACACATCAGGTAGATGTAAAGCAAAAATGATTATAGCAGCTGACAATGCTTAGTTATTTTAATTAATTTTACTTGTGTGTAAGGTTTATAATTAAGGTTTTTGAAGTGTGTGTGTTATTGTTTAAGTTGGTTAGGGTAAGGGTTATTTCTTTCCCACTCTCTCCTG
This sequence comes from Pangasianodon hypophthalmus, assembly GCF_027358585.1. NCBI lineage: Eukaryota > Metazoa > Chordata > Actinopteri > Siluriformes > Pangasiidae > Pangasianodon > Pangasianodon hypophthalmus. Next base: position 70,840 of record NC_069730.1, read on the forward strand.
TGTATGTGAAATGTGTAAATTACTGATTACTTTTCATCAAACACAACTGATCATCAAACAACACGGTATATAGTTTTCTATAGTTTTATAGTGGACTCTGATTTAAGGTTCTTATTTTCACATTTCATATCTTATTAAACATTGTATGCAGTCAAAAAGTGACACACTGGGGGATATTGCACATACAAGAACAAGGACATTGCACATAATCACACAAATTTCAACACAACATATGGAAATGACTGGTGATAGAGTGTGACTGGTGATACAGTGGTGAATGAGAGATTTAATATTATAAGTATGATATAATAAAGTGCAGTATGGTAGTGGAGAGAGATGGCATTCAGATGGTCATTATTCTTGACACACATACAAATATGTGTGTTCTGTGGAGATGAAATTCATTCTTGTTGCGCAAGCCTTATTTGCGCAGTGTGTGACAAAGAGAAAGCGCTCTATCAGTGAAGACATCAGGTAGATCGACATCACGGCCCCGTTTCACAGTAAAGCGTCTTAATGACCACATTTATCACCGATCTGCTTCCCGCAGACGTCTCAACAATAGAGTCAGCAAGCAGGAGCGGGTGTTTTACCCAAATAACAGGAGACGGAGCTCAAGCGGCATGTTTCATCATGATAGTCTTCATCATGAGACTAAAGACACTTCTGGGGTTTTTGTGAGAGAGAGAGAGCGAGAGAGAGAGCGAGAAAGAGATAGAGAGAGAGATAAGGTGAGTGACGTGTGTCATAAATAGATGAAAAAAGTCCACTAGGCTGAGATACTCCTGGTTCAGATCTGTGTGAAAAATATACTCTTACTAACTCTGTGTTCTGTTCAGAACTCTGTGCAGTGTTCGTGCTCTGGGATAAAGTCTTTCTCATTCTGAAGAACAGATTTAACTGACTGAACTGTTTCTCTGCTGCACAATGAAACTTTGACATGTAGACCCAAAATGCGTTTAATATCAGGATCTGTGCTAAAACTTACTGGGATATGTGCAGTTATTGTGATAGGAAATATACTTACACTGAGACATTTTGTCCAATCTGCTCCCAACTTTCTGACACTTCCGAAGATTATAACACAAATTCAGTCACTTTAATTTACAATATGTAGACATTCAAAATGGGTTTTCTACACAGTGAGTTTACAAAGTTCTGAATTTTTTTGGGTGAAATCAGAGGAAGACTGTCACATGTCATTTCCTCAGTTTAAACATTGAAGGATTTGGTTGATGCATTCATTCACTGAGGAGTGATTTAAACTCACTGCTTCACTACTGATGGTCACATTTCTCACCGGATTTGTATAGGAAATCATTGGCAAGGTCATTTCCACGGTCCTAATGCACACAATAAACCTACGCAGTAAGGAGGCTGACCTCTGACCCCTAACTTTCACCATCACTTCTGTGTGCTTTGCTTTGGATTATTTGTATTAATCAGTGCTCTGATAGAATGCAGACAAACTGACAGATTTATTATTATTATTATTATTTTTACACTGTACACTTTTATTGCTTTAACATCTAAAGAGACACCTAAGACACACAACTCAGCAAAATTCCATCAGGTGAAGTAATTAATTCTGAGCTTAGCTTTAATCTGTGTCCGGAAAACTGCTCAATAAACCATGAAGGGTTTAATTGAGATGGTGGGTTTACACACACACACACACACACACACACACACACACACACACACACACACACACACACAGAGTTCTTTTAACTACATTGTACATTCCAGTCTTGGTGTGGCAAAACAGCTAATACTAAAATCACTAACATGCTAATCTACTAACACTATTCCTCACAGGTCTCTTTCTACTTTGTCTGTTTTGCATCCACCATCCTTTCTTTCCTTCTTTCTTTCTTTTTTTTTTCTTTCTTCCTTTTCATTAATTGTGCTGATGCACAAATGTAAAAAAAAAAAAAAAAAACAATTGCAGAGCTTCAGAACAATAAACCAGGTGGCTGATAGAGTAACTGTGTTTTTATTAATGAACTCTATATATACAGAAGAGAGAATGCAGTGAAATGGTAATGTGGCTTTTCATCAATGAAAGAAAGATTTCAGTGACAGAGGGGGCGTTATTCTGCAGCCAGTGGACATGACGGTGGTCACGTTTCAGAAAATAAGTCCAGAAAAATGGCACTTTAAGTGTCAGTCCTCTCTTCCATGGGCTTTGATATTTAAATGAAATACGGCATTACAGACACGCACACACACACACAGGGTCATCAGCCAGGGGCCAGCGGGCGGGCGAACGGTGGAATTTGGGAAGATTGAAAAGAGGGAGAACAATGGAGCAATGTCGGTGTTAAAGTCAGCGTAGGGGGCGATCGTATCTCTGCTAGTCATCTACTGAAAATCAGCCATGTGATACATTGCGATACTCAGTGTGTGTAATGTCATTATTGTGATATCATTATTGTGTTTGTCGCTAGTCACCACTGTGCGAACACAAAAGTGTGTGAAATTCAGATGTAATCACGAGTGACAATACTTTATTAATGATACAAAAACAACAAAGAATAACTGGTATGAATGAAAAACCCAGATGAGATGAAGCCAATGTAAATTTAGACATTCAAAACCTTGCAAAGCACAGAGAAAGAAAGAAAGAGAGAGAGAAAGAGAAAGAGAGAGAGAAAGCTGCTTAAATACTAAGGACTAATGAACAGGGAGAGCAAACAGGTGTGCAGAAAATAAGTATGACTGAATGTCAAAATAAAGGTACGTCCGTGCAGCTCTCCCCACCCTGGGTAAAGCCAGGAGGGGTTTGTGACAGCATTAAGGAGCTTTACCTTTAAGGATTTTAGCATCTTTAAAGAACATCATGTGCGCCTTTCTCAGGAAAAATAATCCCACCGTGTGAAATATGCCAAGTAGTGTACCACAGTTAACTCACTAATGCTCTTTATTCAAACAGGTACATAACAAGCTGTGTTATTGCGCTCCTGAAGTGGCAGCATTATCTGCAGTGCATTTTAAATTGTTAGAGCTAGCATTTTAATGGACACGAGTCTGCAGGACGTTAGCGTGTCCTGTGATGCTAATCGTGTCATTTTCCTCCATCAGAAAAGCTCTTTAAACAGATTTGTCTTTATCAACTCAAGTTTAGATGGACAGAGTGAGACATGAATGATGACATTCATCACATCCACAAAGCGCATACACACACACACACAGATACTAGATACACACAAGGCTACGTGCCGAATGGTAGCATCTGTAATGGAGCTCCTTGTTCTCTCATTCCCTCTCCTCTTTTCCTCTCTTTCATTAGTGTCTGCATCCTTCACTCTCACACCCCCTGTCTGTCTTTCTGTCTGTCTTTTATATGAGGTTCCGTTTCTCTCTCTCTCTATTTGCAAAGGAGTCTGTATCCCTAGCATTTCTTCATTCTAGCATCCTGAGCTCTTGTTTGCTCTCTGTCTTTCATTCACACACACACACACACACACACACACACACACACACACACAGGATTAGTGTTAATGGTATGCAGGACACATCATTGACTCTGAACACTTCAGGCTCTATTCAGCATTTAAAAACATTCATGGTGAGTAAAACAGGGCAACATTGCGGTTCAAAACTACGTCTGCACAGACCAAAAGGGACACTGAGAAAGCGGCTACGTTTACATGTGCATCAATGTTCCGATATTAATCAGAATTTGTCAATATTCTAATTAGTATTGAGTCACGTAAACGCACAATCCGATTGCCTGATTCAGATTAATATTCTGATTCCCAAAATTCCGATTCCCACCCTGGTTATATGCCTGTTTTAATCAGAAATGTGTTGCATGTAAACACCTTATTCAGAAAATCCACTGAAAGGAGATATGTGCGAATGCTCAGTCTGCAAGGAATTGTGGGTGCTAACAGATGCTTAGCTGCAGGCTAGGTATTTAGGAATGGCAACTAAGGCATACTTACAACAAGCATGTATACAGTAATATTCTGATGCCTGTATGCATATAAACATTGTATTTTGAAAATGGCTGCAACCCAAATATAGACCTTAAATGGAATTTCATGTGCGTGTAAATGTAGCCAGTGAGACAGAGAGAAGAAACTAACGTCCTTGTATATCGGTCACATGCTCACCTTAAAACAGACCACTCAAAAGTTAGAACATAAATGGCATCAAACAAATTGCTAGTATTCCATATTGCATGGAAGGAGTGCCTTCTTTTCTACAGAAAGGCTATTAGTTCTGATAGATCAGCATATTACTCCCCTTAATAAAAGATAAAAATAATCCTAGATTCCTATTTTATACAGTAGCAAAGTTAACTAGAAACAAGACCACCACAGAAGCACAAAAAACAGCAGAATGTAGTAGAGATGACTTTATGAAATTTTTCAAGAACAAAAGTGAAAATATTAGGCAGAAATTCAGAGTTTAAAAGTTAGACAAATTTTAGTAACTATGTCACAAACAATATAATCACATCGGCAGAGCAATTAGAGTCTTATTATTGTCTTCAAAGTCACCAACTGGTGTACTGGATACCTATAACCTGTTCCTCCCTTAGCAATGGCTATGTACCCCTGTAAGCTGTCTAACTATAGGCCAATATCAAACCTCTCTTTTATCTCCAAGATGCTAGAAAAGGTTGTAGCACAGAAGTTATGCTCATACTTGCAAAAGGATAACATTCATGAAATCTTTCAGTCAGGATTTAGGCCTCGTCATAGCACTAGGACAATGCTGGTTAAAGTGGTAAATGACCTACTCCTGGCTTCCAGTCGGCATTGTGTCTCCTTGCTTATGTTTCTTGACCTTTGTGCAGCTATTGATACTATTGATTGTCTAGATAGACCAGAAATGTTGTTGGAGTTAAGAGAACAGCCCTCTCCCAATTCAGGTCTTATTGACTCATTGCTAACAATTTGTAGATGTAAATGGTGACTTCTCTATGCATACTAAACTAAAGTTTGTAGTTCCACAAGGCTCTGTTCTAGGCCTATTTTTCTTTTCTCTATAAATGCTACCACTGTGTAAAATTATACATAACTCTGATATTACTGCATTTCATTGGCTTTGTACTTGTACTCTGCTCAATGACAATAAAGTTGAATCTAATCTAATCTAATTAGCTTTCACTGCTATGCCGATAACACATAGCTATATGTTTCAGCAAAGCCAGATGACAGACATCAGTATGATAACGTTGAGGAACATGTAAAGGACATTAGACACTTGATTCTGAGTAACTTCCTTCTGCTTAATTCCGACAAGGCAGAAATACTTCTACTAGGACCATTATTATCCAGCTAGAAGCAAGCTTTGTGATTACATAGTAACTCTGAATCTCCTTTCAGATACGCTATGTGCAGCGGTAAAAGACCTTGGTCTAAAAGACCTTGGTGTGATTACTAGTTTGTGATTTTGTTACCTCTAGGTTGGATTATTATAATTCCTTGCTGTCTGGATGTTCCAGTTAGTAAATAAACAAGCAATTAGTCCAGAATGCAGCATCCAGAGTCCTTACTAGAACCAGAAGTTTTGACCACATCCCCCCTTTTATCACACTACATCGGCACCCAGTAAAATTCTGCATTGCTTATAGAATTACTACTATTGACCTATAAAGCACTGAATGGCTTCGCGCCACAATACCTGAGCAAATTTGTGTTTTTTTATTATCCAACATGCCTGCTTCAATCAAAAGGTGCGGGCTCTTTGTTGGTACCAGGAATAATGAAGTCTACAGCAGGGGAGAGAGCGTTCTCTTACAAAGCCCCTACAGTCTCAGTGTTCTGGCTGGAAACCTATTGGTTTAGTTAAGCCTTTTGTTAATAGCTTTTCTTTTTGGTAAAGGTGCAGATCTGGAGGGTTTATGGGCATAGAGTCTTTTAGTAAACTGGGATGTTTGGTTGCCATCAACCCCCGTCCCCTGCTCTCTCTCTGTCAAGCTGCACGTGTTACTCTTGCTGCCTGATGAGATGCTGGTGATACTGACTCTATCTGCCCATCCATCCTAATGCAGTGACAGTGAGATACTGAGACACAATGAGAGACAGTGAGACAGAGTGAGACACTGAGACACAGTGAGAGAGAGTGAGACAGAGTGAGACACTGAGACACAGTGAGAGAGAGTGAGACAGAGTGAGACACTGAGACACAGTGAGACAGAGTGAGGCAGAGTGAGATACTGACACATAGAGAGATACTGAGACACAGGGAGTGAAAGTGAGACACAGTGACACACTAAGACAGAGAGACACTGAAACAGAATGAGACACTGACACAGCAAGAGACAGTGAGACAGAGTGAGACACTGAGTCACAGTGAGAGACATTAACACACAGTGAGAGATAGTGAGACACAGTGAGAGAGTGAGAAAGAGTGAGATACTGAGACACAGTGAGACACATTGAGACACTGAGACAGCAAGATACAGTGAGGCAGAGTGAGACACTAAGAGTGAGACACAGTGAGAAACATTAAGACACATTGAGAGACAGTGAGACACAGTGAGACACTGAGACACAGTGATAGAGAGTGAGATAGTGAGACAGTGAGACACAGTGAGAGACACTGAGACACAGTGACACTGAGACACACTAAGAGACAGTGAGACAGATTGAGACACTGAGACAGAGTGAGACACTGACACATAGTGAGAGACACTGAGACAAAATAAGAGACGGTGAGACAGACTGAGACACTGAGACAGAGTGAGACACTGAAACAGAGTGATACTGAGACACAATAAGAGACAGTGAGACAGACTGAGACACTGAGACAGAGTGAGACACTGACACATAGTGAGAGATGGTGAGACACAGTGAGAGATGCTGAGACAGAGTGAGACACTGACACAGTGAGAGACACTGAGACACAATGAGAGACACAGGGACACTGAGACCCAGTAAGAGACACTGAGACATGGAGAGACATTGAGGCAGAGTGAGACACTGAGAGGCAGCAGCAGGTTTTGCAGACAGACAGGAAGTGTGAGTGAGACAGGTGAACAGTCTTTCAGCAGTCGCAGTTCCTCAGAGGATCAATGGGGCAGAGAGGGGCAGCGTGATTTCAAGAAAATCCAAGAAAGTAGGAAATGTGAGTTTTAGTTAGCTACAGGACTCATACATATTCTGAAGATGCACAACATGACGTCATAAAACTCAGAGACACAGGACACACACTTGCAGTGTTTATTCCACACCACCTGTTTCTGTGTGTGCATGTGCATATGTGTGTGTGTGTGTGTGTAATAGGAAGCAGCTGTTCACACACTTCTTCACTAACAGATTTTAGTCATACAGCTGTACACTGAAATGTGTGATTTATTGACTAATATTTCTCTGAACTTTAAAACAATTAAAATAAATCAATGTGGAACATAAATTATTCAACATTAAATTGTTCAATATTCAATTATTCAATATTAAAAGTGTTCTTCATGCCCAAGAAATGGTCAAGACACTTCTCTACACATTTACTCTTATTAAAATAAATAATAGAGAGAGAGAGGAAGGGTTCCACCATCTGGTTCCCATCACAGATATTCCCAGATGGCCAAGCTGCAGTGTTTATTCAGACACAGACAGACGCAGACACAAACGCAGGCACAGACACAGATGTAGACACAGATGCAGCTAAAGACAGATGCAAACGTAGACACAGATGCAGACACAGACACGTAGATGCAGACACAGACATGTAGACGCAGGCACAGACACGTAGACGCAGACACAGACACGTAGACGCAGGCACAGACACGTAGACGCAGACACAGACACGTAGACACACTAGACAGACAAGAGGAGCAGATGGTCGCTACGGGTCGTGCGGTAGCGCAGGTATCCAAGCTCACTGCCCAGTGTCAACATCTGAGAACCAAGCCGGCGACATCACCCACTGCGCCACCCACTGCGCCATCAGTCACCCCCTCAATCACCGCTCACAACTCAACACGAGCCACGCCTACCACCTCCCGCCTCATACTCTGGTGAGCCGTGGCTCTGCCGAGCCTTTTTAACCAGGTGCTCTTTGTTTTTCTCCCTCCAACCCCAGACTTTTCCTACCGAGCGGTCTAAGGTGGCTCTTGTGTTGATGTTGCTGTCTGGGAAGGCAGCTTTGTGGGGGACAGCGGTGTGGGAGAACCAACATCTGTGCTGTTCCTTGTTTCAAGCACTCGCGGAAAAGATGAAGAGAGTTTTTGACCGTGCTGTGACAGGGCGTGAAGCAGCACGGATGCTGGCTGATTTACGCCAAGGTGCTCTCTCTGTCTTGGATTATTCCATCAAATTCCGCACCCTGGCGGCTGAGTGCAATTGGAACGAGGAAGTGCAGTGTGATATGTTCCTGCATGGGCTGGCGGACTGCATTCAGAAGGAGGTCTTTATGCTGGAACTCCCAACGACCCTGGATGGGCTTATTGCTCTTGCTATTCGGGTGGACACGCGCTTACAGCAGCAAGAACAACGGGTGTTACGACGCGCGGTTCTGGTTTCTACGGCACTTCTTGCTCCTTTTTCCAGCGATGCGGTCAGCCCAGCACACGATCCGGAGCCCATGCAGGTGGGTAGAGCTTGGTTATCCCAGGAGGAGAAGGATCGTTGTCGGACAAGAGGCTTATGTTTGTACTGTGGAGTGGCAGGACATTTTGCCTCTGTCTGTCCCTTAAAAGCCAATGCCGGGCAGTAGAGCGGAGGTTACTCTCAAGTGGGATGTCTGCAGGTAAAACCTCCTCCGCCACTCTCCTCCTGGTTTGGCTGCAATGGGGGAACACTCTTCGTCCCTGTCAAGCCCTCGTGGACTCTAGAACTGAAGGTAATTTCATGGATTATCAGTTTGCTCACCAACTTCACCTTCCTGTGTCCACTATCACTCACACCACCGGCCCATTAACTCTCATCACATCGGGGAATCACTCTGTAGAAATGAGCTTCCTACTGGCTGACTCCCCGCTCGCTCCAGTTGTCCTTGGTCACCCCTGGCTCACACTCCATAATCCTCACATTGACTGGCATTCCAATACAGTTTTATCTTGGAGCGAACATTGTCAAGCTGTTTGTCTTGTGTCTGCCTGTTCGTCTGTGTCTAGTTCTGTTTTCCAGAAGGAGCAGATGGATCTGTGTAACGTGCCTAAGGAGTACATGGGCCTGAAGGAAGTGTTCAGTAAGTCTTGGCCGCTTCTCTCCCTCCGCACCGTCCCTATGACTGTGCTATAGAATTATTGCCAGGTAAGTCTCCACCTAAAGGCAAGCTTTACTCGTTCTCTGCTCCAGAGAGGGAGGCCATGGAGAAATATATTTCTGATTCTTTGGCAGCAGGGCTCATCCATCATTCCTCTTCCCCTGCAGGTGCTGGGTTCTTTTTTGCGGAGAAAAAGGACAGATCTCTGCGGCCATGTATTGATTATCGGGGGCTGAACAGCATCATGGTAAGGAACACTTATCCCTTGCCGCTGATGTTTTCAGATTTCGAGTGGCTGCAGGGGGCATCTTTCTTCACCAAACTGGATCTGTGCAACGCCTATCATTTGGTCCGTATAAGGGAGGGGGATGACTGGAAAACCGCCTTTAATACCCCCAGGGGGCACTTTGAATATCTGGTTATGCCGTTCGGCCTGTCCAACTCATCGTCAGTTTTCCAAGCACTCATTAATGATGTACTGAGAGACATGGTTGATCAGTTCATATATGTCTACCTGGATGACATATTGATTTTTTCCTCCTCTCTCCAGAAACATGTTCAGCACGTCAGGTGAGTGCTCCTGAGGCTGCTCGAGAATGAGCTTTTTGTCAAATGCGTTTTTCATGCACAGTCAGTCCCGTTAATTTAAAAAAATTAAAATTAATTAAAAAAATTAAGGCTGTGGTAGATTGGCCAACCCCTGACTCCCTCAAGGCCCTCAGAGGTTTCTGGGGTTCGCCAATTTTTACCAGCGTTTTATTCGCAACTTCAGCCAACTAACCGCCCCTCTAACCACCTTGACCTCCACCAACACTGCGTTCAGGTGCTCACGCTGCATTTGCCATCCTCAAGAGCCGCTTTGTTTCAGCCTCCATTCTCATCGCCCCTGACCCTTCACGTCAGTTTGTGGTGGAGGTCGACGCTTCAGAGGTGAGGGTTGGTGCAGTTCTATCCCAGCGCTCCTCCGCGGACGATAAGATGCATCCTTGTGCATTTTTTTTCTCATCGTTTGTTCCTCGCCGAGAAATATAATGTCACTACACAATGCAGAAAAATTAGTTCATGCTTTTGTTACCTCTAGGTTGGATTATTGTAATGCCTTACTGTCTGGATGTTCCAGTAGGAGCATAAACAAACTCCAGTTAGTCCAGAATGCAGCAGTGGGAGTCCTTACTAGAACCAGAAGATATGACCACATCACCCCTATCTTATCCACACTGCATTGGCTCCCAATCAAATTTCGTATTGATTATAAAATACTACTATTGATCTATAAAGCACGAAATGGTCTCGTGCCACAGTACCTGAGCGAACTTTTGGTCTTTTATGATCCGTCACGCCTACTCAGATCAAAAGGTGCAGGCTATTTGTTGGTACCTCGAATAGTGAGGGCTACAGCTGGGGGTAGAGCTTTCTCTTACAAAGCCCCACAGTTATGGAACATCCTTCAACTTTTGTGAATAGTTTTTCTTAGGTACAGGAGAAGGTCTGGAGGGTTTCACAGGCATAGAGTGTTGTGGTGAACTGGTATGTTTGGATGCTGTCGCCCCCCCACTCTCACGCGTTCACTCAGGTTTGTTGATGGTGGAGTGGCTGCTGCTTTATGTCCCAGGACTCCCTCATGTCTGTGTTAGCTTCTGGCTTTCCCTTTTAGTTATGCTGTCATAGCTAGTCTTGCCGGAGTCCCTGCTTGCACTCTGCATGCAAAGTACATTGTCCTTAACCATTAGAGGACAAAAGCTTACCTAACAATCTCTCTCTCTGTCGCTCTCTCTCAAGCTACACATGCTACTACTGAGATACCAGTGATCCTGACCCCTTCTGCTCTCCGGACCTCCCTGATCCATCCTGATGTCCTACTTCTGGTTGGAGTTCTCATTGGTTGAGATCACTTGCTGCTGCTGGGGATGGCCCCATATGGACAGCCTGAAGATCAGTGGGATTGCTGGGGATGGTGCCACTTGGGGGCTGTGGAGATGGCTTTGGACTGCGGTTCATATGGGGAGTTGTACTGTAATGGCTTGGGACTGTGATTGCTGTGGTGGCTTTGGGACTGCAGTTGCCACGAGCAGCTTCGTACTCTGGACTCCATGAGGGGACAATGGATAGATTTTATCCAACTGGACTTCTTGTGAAAACTTGAATTTACTGGTAATACAATTGCACTATTTGTCCATGTAGTACACAGTTATAGAAGGGAATGATTTATAATCGCACTATCGGGTGTCTCCCAGATGAGGATGGGTTCCCTTTTGAGTCTGGTTCCTCTCAAGGTTTCTTCCACATATCTTCTCAGGGAGTTTTTCCTCACCACCATCACCTCTGGCTTGCTCATGAGGGATAAATTCACATATTTATAATTTATTTTGGTTTAATTTACTTTGCATCTATTTATTTCTGTAACGCTGCTTTGTGGCAATGTCCACTGTTTAAAGCACTATACAAATAAAATTGAATTGAATTGAAATCTCAGCAGTAGCAAGTGTAACTCAACATCCCTCAGAGCAAAGATGAGAAACAGCCAAGAGGACAAGGAGAACTCTGAAGGAGCTGAATAGATCCGCAACTCAGATGGAGAAGTTGTTCACAGGACAACTGACTGGACATCCCACACAGCTGGACACTCCGCACAGCTGGACTTTATGGAAAAGTGATGAGAATAAAGAGATTATTGAAAAAAAACAGTATGTAATCCTGTATGGAGACTCTTTTTGGAGAACATGTGGAAAAAGGTTCTCTGGTCTGAACATATGAGTAAGCTGCACCTGTTCTGTTCTTGTGTGTTCATGTGACTGTGATGTTCGGGGTGTGTGTGCGTGTGTGTGTGTGTGTGTTAAGTGATCATGTGATTAAAACAAAGGACATCGCTTTTCATTATCACACACTGATCCCTTACTCTGTCACTCTCTTTCTCCCTTTTATTCACCCTTTTTTTCGCTCCTTTATTCTGTCTCTCCTTTTAACACCATCTCCTTTTGTGTGTGTGTGCGTGTCTGCGGGTGTGCCAGTGAGTGGAAAAGTACTGGCGAGTCTGAGTGCCCCATTACGTCTAAAGACCCCCATCCCTCTTTTCCTGCTCTCAGTTCTGCTCTTCACGTTCCTTATCCTCTCTTCCTTTCCTTCTTCTTTTTTCCCCTTCTCCTACATCATATCCCTCTCTTCTTTTCCTCTCTTCTTTTCCTTATGTTCATGTTCCTCTTCTCTTCCTCAATGCTCTTGTACTCTCATTTTATTTCTTCTTCTCTCTCTCTTTCTTGAATTACACACACACAGTTTGTACCAGTTAGTGCTTGTCTCCTATCCACTGAGACACAGATTATCATGAACTAACTGAATGTTAAAAATCACTGTATCTGAAACACAGGGGGCGCTGTCGCTCTCTCTCTCTCTCTCTCTCTCTCTCTCTCTCTCACACACACACACACACACACACACACATACACACCTACTTTTAGTGCAGTGATGTTTCCACACACTGATTAAAATGTGTTAGGTCAAGGAGAGGTGCATTTGGACTATGAGTAAAGTACAGGGAGTGATACTACTATAAAAAAAAATACATGGATTTTGTAAGAAAATCGTATGTGTATGCGAGTATGTGATTAAAGACAGCATGTGAGTATAGTGTGTGTGATTATAGCATGTGTATGATTATATGATTGTATGATTATATAATGAGTGTGTGTGTTAATTGTGAGTCTGTGATTATAGTGAGTGTGTGATTAGAGAGTGTGTGATTATAGAGTGTGTGATTATAGCGAGTGTGTGATTACACAGAGTGTGTGATTATAGTGTGTGTATGATTATAAAGAGTGTGTGAATATAAAGTGTGTGATTATAATGAGTGAAGGTGTTTGAAACAGTCTGCATCACTGTATCTGACCTCTCGCAGTAACATATTAAACCACATGGCATTCGAGAATGACAGCACACACACACACACACACACACACACACACACAAGAAAGGAATGAAGGGAATTAAATGAATGGAAAAAAGAATGAAAGTAAACCACGCTTTCTCTCTTTAGCAGTAAAGAGGCTTTTGCCGCTTTAATCTTCTTCTCGCTTCCTTGATTGGCCTCATCTCAGATCAAAGTGCTCACTACCTCTGGATTTGACCTGTCAATTAGACGGATTAGTATCAAATTGAGATTTGATTTGCTCCCCGCTGTGACACCGGTGGTGGTGAAAGACATGGGGGGATTGTCAGAGGTCTAGTGCACTAGGACAAGGGTTACAAGGGTGAAAGCCATTGTAGAAGTAAAAAAAAAATCAGGGGTATGGAGAGAAAAACAGAAAGACAGAGAGAGAGAGATAGAGAGAGCTACAGAGAGAGAGAGATTGGGTTGGGGGGGGCATGTGAGAGGTCTAGGACACTATACTGAGGGTTTTGGGCATCTGAAAGGAAATTATGAGGGAGAAAGGAAAGAGAGAAAGGAAAGGAAAGAGGCCCCGGAAACAGATGTTAATAGGCAGGCAAGAGACATTCCTCCCAAACAAAAGGCAGCGTCTCTCTCTCTCTCTCTCTCTCTCTCTCTCTCTCACTCTCTCTCTCTCTCTCTCTGTCTTTCTCTTTCATTCTGTCTCTCTCTCTAATCAGATGTGAGCCGTTTGCCTGCCAGCTAACTTCATATGAGATGAGAGGAATGACTCAGCGCTCATTACGGACAACTTCAATTAAAACCCTGACGCTCAGCCTTACAAAGAGCTTTCCATGTGTGTGCTTGTGTTGTCTATGCATGCGTACGTGTGTACGTGTCCATGCGTATTTGTGTGTGTGTGTGTGGTGTGTGCATGTGTGTGCATGTGTGTGTGTGTGCATACTAGTGTGTGTGTGTGTGTGTGTGGGTGACTTGTAAATTGCTGGAGCTTTGTTGCTGGCTTTCTGTGTCCCATTTAAGACTTGCTAGCTCTGGAAAACTACAAACATGAAATGAGTTGATTCACTTACACTTCTAAATGACTCCTTGGACAGAGTGTCAATTTGGTCATGGAAACTTTTATGTTTGTTCTGCTGTGGTGAACAGAATTTTGGGATTGTTTACATAAAGAAGACACTCAGTGCTCAGAGCTGCAGCCTGAATAAGACTTTATCTCAGGATCTTTACCGCTACCCACGTAGGCCACTGCCATCTGACTGGAACTCAGAGTAGATCTGCACAATTCTACTGATGAATGGGGGGGGGGGGGGGGGGGGGGGGGTAATAGCTTGCACAAAACTACAGATGGGCAGAAACTGTACATGTAGAAAGTGGTCTGTATGAAGGTGGAGTCGATAAACTGATTAAACTCTGCATTTTGTATCACAACTTTGCATCCAATCTGGACTCCAGATCCATCACTATGCTGACTAGGATAAAGCACTCACTGAAGAGTTTGTTACATGACAGAAAGAGAGAAGGAGACAGAGAGAATGAGAGGGAGACAGAGAGAGAGAGTGAGACAGCAGTGTCATGATGGCGTGTGTTTCAAACTTCCTTCAGTGAAAGTGGAATTCCTGTGTGTGTGATGCTGTACAAACCGAGGCAGAGGAATCATCAGGTTTTCCCCCTTCCTCCTCTCTCTCTCTCTCTGTGGTGTGTGTGTGACTCACGATCTGTAACCGGACGATTCTGACCACTTCAGACGCGCAGTGAATAATCAACAGACTAAACTCATTACAGCTGTGGAGTTTCCTCTAACACACACACACACATATATACATATATATATATATATATATATATATATATATATTCTAATTTGCTGTGTATTATTCTAATTACATATAGTCACAGTGTAAACGTTACGATACGCTGCTATTAAAGATGATTTGCAGGTGAAATGAGCTGCAGGAAGTTTAAAGATCTTTATAAAGAGTGTAAATGAGAGAAAGTGGTGTTTCTACATTCTAAAAAACTGCTGAAGGTTCAGAGTGATTCCTCTTCACAAATCCACTTTAAACAATATTCTACGCTTTCCACTTTACACACTGACTCGACTCTCACACTCACACTGTTATCTGGAGTGTAATTTTATAGTGATTAATATTCTCAGTGAAAACAGGAAACTCTGAGCAGATAGCACTGAAAACAGTCCATTGACCACTGGCTAACAGGGAATTCAGTAGAGTGACTAACTGACTGAGACACACACTGCAGTCTGTTACTGAATCTCTTCTGTCCAGTGATTGTCCATAAGAGACATGACATCACTCCCATGGTACTTCTCCCTCGAGCAGACTAATGTCCCAGATTACAGCTGCAGACTTCCTGTGACGGAGGAGTGAGTGAACAAACACACTGATCACGTCTACACCTTTATATACACCAACATATTAACCAGCAAAGTGCATCATCATCATCATCATCATCATCATCATCAGGAAGTCATCCCACCTGGAAAACCACACAATGTCCCTAAAAGGTGCATGAGGCTGATGTGACACGCCTTAAACACACACTCACTGTCTTTACTACATCCTGTGTATAATTTTATTCTGATACAAAAGAAAATGTGTGTGTGAGTGTGTGTGTGTTATTCTTCAGCTTGTGGATCCAGACATGCAAACACTCAGGGACATGCTCAGTGTCTAACAGTGGAAAAAGGAAACACAAATTTGTCAGTCTGCCAGATGGAAAAGTGTAACAGCACCACATAAAGCTGAAGCTAGTGTTAATCCCATCTGCAAAACCATCAGCTGTGTGAAGGAAAATCTTTCAAATGAAATTAAAACATTTTAAATCAAATAAAAATGAAAAGTGTGTGAGAAAGTGAGTGAATGTGTGAGAAAGTGTGTGTGAGAGAGTGAGTGAAAGAGTAAGAACACACTCTACATTACTCCAGGTGGCTTCAGTCTGGCAATGAATGCAATACAAGAGAAAGCAAAAAGAGTTTTTTCCAATCGTCCTGAGAGTTCAAAGAATAATAACAACTAATGCATGCAGAGCTGAATTAGGCAGATATTCCTTATTTGTACATATTCAAAAACAGTCTCTTAAATTCTTAACTCATCTTAAATTTTAAAATTCTACTAATACATTTCAAAATGAAACTCAAAATGAAACTTAAAACCCAAGAGCTAAGCCCTAAAACCAGTCGCCTCTGTCAGCTGGCTCTGAAATTCACAAACCCACCAACATCTAACAATCAGTTTCAGACCATCTCAGACCATCTCAACTAAACAAAACCAATTTAGAATAAACCAAATCATAAAAGCTAATAAAAATGCATATCTGGACCACTGAGAAAGCAAACGTAAAAAAACTAAGTAAATTAGAATGTTATCGGGCACTAAACAGAAAGTACGAGCTGGCAGAACACCTCCTCAGTGTCAGAGATACAAAACAGAGACAGATCCTTACAGAATCCAGGCTGAGTGATCACAGTCTAGCCACAGAGAAAGTGAGAGAATGAAAGAGTGAGAGAATGAAAGAGTGAGTGAGTGAGTGACTGAGTGAGAGAATGAGAGAGTGAGAGAGAGTGTGGTATTTGAAGGAAAATGGAGAATGTTTTGGAGTGTAATAAAGAGTAACAGTAATGACAGACAGCATGATGACATCATTTCAGCATGAATGTGGACGAGACACTGATGCTGTTCTTTGGTATTGTTTCAGATTTTGTCACAGTGTGTATACGTGGAAAGTGTTGAACAAACACGCACTGCTGCGCTGTTCCTCTGATATTAAATACTGTTCATTTACTGATCACTTGGAGAATAAACACCACCTTTTAAACACGGTGTTCAGGAAGATTAGTGAAATTAGGAAGCTCACATTTCACCAGTCACCAATGTTCACACACTTCAACATTACTTCTTAATACACACAGCAGAGTGTGTGTGTGTATGTGTTTGTCAAGCTGTTTCTCTTTATTTTATTACTTGTTTCCTGTTTAATGCCATTTTAAGGATTTTTATTAAAGTTTTTATGTTCTCAATAAAAGTGCCACTTTTCAGATCCCCAGTTTTCAGAAAAGTAAACTTAAATTTCACCAGTTCATCCAGTTCCATCTCAATAGTTCCTGGTCCTCAGAACAATGCTGTGTTCATGACATCGGGGAATTGTGTGTGTTTTTCCAGATAAGGACTTCCTGCTTCCCACTTCACAGCATTCACACAATATCAAATGTTTAAGGTGGAAAATCAGACTTTCACTGTGAGTCAGCACTCGTTTAGTTTCCAAGTGAAAATTTAAAAAACTCTCAAATATCTTTTAAAAATAAAGCTCTAGATCTCTGTCTGTCTGTTTGTTCTATTTTTACTTTAACAGCAGCTTTGTTAATTCTACATTAAGAGCATTAAACATCTTGCAAAAAATAAGGACATCAGACTGAAACATTTTCTGAGTAAAAGTTTAACATAGGCACATTATTATCTATTATTATTTTGGCACTGTGAGCAACAGCCTGTTGAAGTGATACCACAGAATTCCAACACTGAAAAGTCGGGGTTCTCTTTCACAGAAGTCTGATTTAGCAAGTGGGAATTCCAAATTGGAGGGAAGTTTAAATGGATTATTCCCAGCTGAAGATCAGAAACTTTTCCTACTTGGTGAAAAATCTGAGAAAAGTATCAATTCCGGACCAGGAAGTTAAAATATTCCTGAAATTAAACGCATCAAAGCAGTCTCTGTCAGTATGAGAACTGTGTGTGTGTGTTTAATTTTTTTCCTGAAGTGTCTCTAACCCCAATGTTTACAGTTGGATTAAAGAGACGACTCCATGCTAAGTAGGAAATGATTTTTGGAAAGCTGAACTCTGTGTGTGTATGTGTGTGTGTGTGTGTGTGTGGTTTTTATGGTCTTTCAGAACATGAGCTTGGTGTAAATCTGAGCACAAACCTGCTGTGGGTCAGAGCGAGTCACTCAGCAGCTCTCTGTCGGCCGTTTGGACAAAATCTTTCCTGCTGTCACGCTTCACTGAGGAGGAGAAGCTTTCATCCCTTCTACACACACACACACACACACACACACACACACACACACACGCACACACTAAACCTGAGCTTCAACACTAACACAGGAGCAATGCTGCTTTGTGTGTGTGTGTGTGAGAGTGTGTGTGTGTGTGTGTGTGTTTATCTCTTGCTTCACTGCATCCCAAACACACACATCCCGTTTTGTTTTGCAGAGGTGAGCATCTCCTGGCCTTTGACCTCTGATCTTTTGGCCAGTATTGACTCATACATTAGGATTTTATTTGACATTTAGGAGTTCGGCTCGTCTCTGAGAGACAAAAGGAAGAGCGCTCTGTGTGATCATTAAGTTCCTTGTTGTCAACATGGAGCTTTAATGAGGAACAGAGGAACATCTGTCTTCCATCAGAGTGACTCCTCGTCTCATACAGTTGCATTAGAGAAAAAAAAACACCACGCAGAACAGCACTAACAACATTACACACACAAGTCACAGCTTTGACTAAAAAAGGATTCATATTTCAGTTTGTGTGAAACGTCACTGCATTTTTCCTCTTTGAAGAGTCGTATTAAATCTTTGTGAGCTGCAGCAGAAATTCCAATCAGGAGAAAGTGAGGAGAAACGCTAACAACTAATAAGGCTAAAAATATCCTTCTTTCTCACTAAGTGAGAAAACGTGGCTAAATGTCCTTCTTTTGCTAAGTCACCTCTCTGTGTGAACAAGACAAGTTTTTTCAGCCAATTACAAACATGAGCATGTGACATCATCATTAAGTTTATTTTACTTTTTATTCTTTCAGTTTGACACACTGTTTAGCATGACCTGCTCGATTTAATCCTTCATCCTGCTCGAGGCCATACCTGGCGCCAGCGTCATAGCCTCTCCAGCACTTCATGAGCTCAGGACAGAAGCATCTATGGCTCTGCACACAGGCTATGCCAAAGATGATGCTTCACCCCCAGGCTTCACTGAGGTTGTCGCTCCACCATTTGGCTCCACCAGGTTCGTTGCTCGACATTCTGGTTCCACTGAGGACGACTCTCTGCCCCCAGGCTTCACCGAGTTTGCTGCTCCTCCTGGCGTTGAAGACATGGTGCTCTCTCCCTGGATTCGATGACGTCATACTCTCTCTGCCTTCTGGCTTCGCAGACATCAGCACCTCTCTACCTCCGTGCTATGACCACGTCTTTTCCATTCCGTCTCCAGGCCTCAACCACGTCAGGCCCCGCTGCCTCCGTGCTCCACTGAGTAGTTTGCTCTGCCTCTGCCTTCACTGAGGATGTTGCTCCTACCGAGAAATGCCTCCCTCAAAGTCCCTGGGAGCAGAAGGACATTGAACCAAGGGGGCCATGACTTCCCGTATTGAATTTCTGGCCCTTCAGGAGCTGAACCTTAGAGAGAGGGCTCTGTCATGAGTCCTCTCCGAGCATAGTGGTTTTACCCTGTGACATTTATTTTTCCTTCCTTGTCCTGTCTCTGCCTCTTTGTGTTATCATTCCAATTACTTCCACCTGTTTCTTGCTTAATTCCCTAATTACTGTGTTTATTTATAACCTCTTATTTCTGAGTCTCTTTGTGAAGTTTCATTTCAGTTAATGTGCATTACCGAGCCTTTTCCCCGTGTTTCTGTTTCCGTTTCCATTTCCAGCTCCCGAGCTTCAATCTGACTTCCCGGTTCTGACCTGTTGCTGTTTCCCTACTTTATGATTATGGATTATGCTTTTGTGATGCTGCCTGCTGTGGACTATGATGCTGATTTATGCCTTGCCCTTAATAAAAACTGTGTTAACTATCCGCTTTTGCGTCCTGCCAACTTTCTACACAAGTTACACCTACACAATAAACACTGCACCTTACACACTCCACCCTACATATTATACCATAAACCCTAAACTCAAAACCCTACACCCTACAGTTTGAGCCCTCAGTAGGGTCCCTCTGTAGGGGATGACCAAAGACCAAAGACCAAAAACCAACACTGTGTTAAAGTCTTGATTTTCATCACCTAGTAATATAGCATAATATTTACAGTCATATAATTTTACTTATGAAGTGTGTTTGTTTTATTACACACACCTTTGTTTTATTACACACACTAATAAATAAAGACCAGCTTTCATAAACCAAATAACTGAAGCAGATTTTAAAAATAAAAATCATTTTATTTTAATCAGAACCACGGCACGCACACACCCACACACACACACACACACACATACACACACAAACACTTGGCAGTTGTACATTCATGTAAAAGCTGAAACTGGTTTTAACTGTTATAGAGTAAAACAAACTACAATTTTTTTAGCTCTTATTTATCCATGATTGCATTTCTATACCATTTCTCTGTTTATTTATTTCACTTTATTTGATTTTTTTTTTCTCTTGACACAGAACATCTGTTTAGAAATAAACTCAGCTCTTCAGTGTTTCAGTGACTTTATTAAAAGAGTGTGCTTTTAATGCTGTGAATCTTACTTAATTTCAACACCTACTTATTTGCTGGTGTTCAGAGTCGGGTTACGCAGCTGCTTAACGGATTTCCTGAGCTCCACATTCAGATAATTAAAATCACCTGTGTGTAGTTCACACCTCTGAGGTTGCCAGATTTTTCTTGAGTCCAAGAGTTTTTCAACAGCACCTAGACCACCGCCTTTAAACACAAACACTCACCTTTAAACCCGAAAAAAAACAGGAATAGAAAATGCGGACTAAAGAAAGTAGTATGATATGTGTAATACGATGTAACATAAAAGCAAAAAACAATTTAAAAAAATGAAAAAGACTAATATGGTGATACATGAATGAGAAATTTTTTTTTAAAGGGATGGTATTATTAATTAACGAATAGCTCCATGGAGTGACTCTACAGTGTGATGTCAGCGCTGTGATCAATTTCTCCCTGCATTATGATAATTAGCTCAAACTCACAGCTTCAATGAACTCTTCAGGATATATCATAATTAAGCATAATTAAGCTAATGGAACATTATAGAGCCTCAAGCTATTGAGCCTTTAGCTCAGAACAGAACAGCCACGTGTGTTACAGCACGTTTCTGCTCCTTAGTCATGTCCATGTGTAGAATGGTTCTTGCTCACTGTGTTGGCCATTTTGAAAAACCATGACTGCTTCATCAAGCTGCATCCCTTGGAAGCGCCGCCCCTCTGATGCTCCGCCCCTCTGATGCTCCGCCCCTTTGTTATGTTCCTCAGGCTGTAAGTGCAGAGTGCAATAATAAGTGTTGTGTGTTCCTTATTTATATTTCCCATATGAACTACATCTCACTGAGACTCAGTGCAGTGACTCCAACACACAGGTCGAAAGGTTTGCACTAATAAAAGTAGGGAAGAAAACTAAACAAAGAAAAATTCAGACCAGAATCTTTTCACAGTGATAGGACAGAAACAATAGGAGATAAAATCGATAGGAGACGAAATCTGAATACGAACATCTTAAGCTGACATGAACATCAGATCCTGTCTTATGCTACATCCAACTCAGAAGTGGAAAGTCTGAACTTGGAACTGTTATTTTCGAGCTAAGCATGTTTAGACAAAGTGGGAAAAAACATAGACATCTACAAGAAAGCATTTTTTTAGCAACAAGCTAGCCAGCTAACATTAGTGATCATGATCTTATGATGTACACTATATTGCCAAAAGTATTGGGACACCCCTCCAAATCATTGAATTCAGGTGTTCCAATCACTTCCATGGCCACAGGTGTATAAAATCCAGCACCTAGGCATGCAGACTGCTTCTACAAACATTTGTGAAAGAACGGGTCTCTCTCAGGAGCTCAGTGAATTCAAGCGTGGTACCGTGAGAGGTTGCCACTTGTGCAATAAGTCCATTCCTGAAATTTCCTCACTATTAAATATTCCACGGTCAACTGTTAGTGGTATTATAACACAGTGGAAGCAATCGGGAACAACAGAAACTCAGCCACGAAGTGGTCGGCCACATAAAATCACAGCGCGAGTCAGCGCATGCTGAGGCACACAGTGCGCAAAAGTTGCCAACTTTCTGCAGAGTCAATAGCTACAGACCTCCAAACTTCGTGTAGCCTTCAGATTAGCTCAAGAACAGTGTGTAGAGAGCTTCATGGAATGGGTTTCCATGGCTGAGCAGCTGCATCCAAGCCTTACATCACCAAGTGCAATGCAAAGCGTCAAATGCAGTGGT
Source organism: Pangasianodon hypophthalmus (assembly GCF_027358585.1). NCBI lineage: Eukaryota > Metazoa > Chordata > Actinopteri > Siluriformes > Pangasiidae > Pangasianodon > Pangasianodon hypophthalmus. The sequence goes on from NC_069730.1 coordinate 93,090, forward strand.
GTAAAGCCTCTACTCCCAACTTTGTGGGAACAGCTTGGCGATGGCCCCTTCCTGTGGAGATGGTTTGGGGATCTCATATGGGGAGCTGTACTGTACTGTACTGTAATGGCTTGGGACTGCGATTGCTGTAGTGGCTTTGGGACTGCAGTTGCCACGAACACCTTCGTACTCAGGACTCCATCAGTGGACAGTGGATAGATTTTAACCAGCCGGACTTCTTGCAAAAACTGTGATGAATTTATTGGTTGCACAATTGCACTATTTGTCCATATAGTACACAATAATAAAAGGGAATGATTTATAATCGCACTATCCGTTGCACCCAGATGAGGATGGTTCCCTTATGAGTCTGGATCCTCTCAAGGTTTCTTCCTCTGACTCACTCATTAGGGATAAATTCACATATTTACAATATATATATATATATATATATATATATATATATATATATATATTTTTTTTTTTGTGAATCCATTTATTTCTGTAAAGCTGCTTTGTGACAATGTCCATTGTTAAAAGCGCTATACAAATAAAATTGAATTGAATTGAATTGAATGAGTGAGTCTGGTGTGGAGGAACGTGACTGGCCTGCACAGAGTCCTGACCTCAACCCGATAGAACACCTTTGGGATGAATTAGAGCGGAGACTGCGAGCCAGGCCTTCTCGACCAACATCAGTGCCTGACCTCACAAATGCGCTTCTAGAAGAATGGTCAAAAATTCCCATAAACACACTCCTAAACCTTGTGGAAAGCTTCCCAGAAGAATTAAAGCTGTTATAAACTGCAAAGGATGGGCCAACTCCATATTAAACCCTACGGATTAAGAATGGGATGTCATTAAAGTTCATAAGCATGTAAAGGCAGACGTCACAAAACTTTTGGCAATATAGTGTATTTACCTTCTTTAAACAGTTAACTGTTATAAATTTTACCAACTGATGTATCTGTGTTACTTGTTATAAATGAAATACTACTATAAACTTATTTGAAGTAGTGAAATGATGAACTCAGAGTTGAGAAACCTTCCTGACTTTCCTAGTAGGAATTTCAATTTGAGGGGGTGTTTTCTTTTTTTGTTATGAGCTTTAGTCAAACACATCAACACACACTCACTCACACACACACACATACAAAATCCCAAAATGTAGTGTGTCAGAAATAATATTGATGATGATGATAAAGAGGAAAGTTGCAGTACCAGCTGACTAGCAGATGAGTCCCACAGCTTCCAGTCCACAGACACACACACACACACATACATACATACTTTCACTGTGTATCATTTCCACAACAGTGTGTGAGGTCCTGATGAAGCTCTGCGTTAAACTGTCCATGATGTAAATCTCTACAGTAACAGTGCTATGACTCAGAAACTTAGTGTATCAGTCTGTGATGTCATCACTGTGGGTTTAATCACCTTTAGAATCTCCTCTGAATGTTTCATATTCAGTGTCATATAAAGGTCATTAGGTGAAAAGTACAAAAGCTCTTAGAGTCAGTGAGTGAGTATCATAGCAGTGTTCATAAACACATCATTTCATTACATTAATGAGCACTGTATATTAATTCAGAATGTTTTTTCTCATCTTGAAGGAGAATGCTCTGAATTAAATAAAATAAATGAAAGTTCAGTTCTTCAGTGTTTCTGGCAGCGTGTTGCTGTGAGATGCTGAGACAGGCTTCTCAGATTTCCTGAAATTCGAGGAAGGAACAGAAACACACTCCGAGTCTTTCTTCTCTTTCAGGACTGATGACGTGAAAAAATGGAACACGCTGATCTAGGGTCAGTTCTCTGGGACAACTGCCCATTATATTTAATTTTAAAAAATAATTCATCATTCATTTTCTTCAGTAAACACTTAGTCCCAGTCAGGGTGGTGGTGGATCTGGAGTATATCCCAGGAACACTGGGCAGGAACACTCGCTGGATGAGACGCCAGTTCTGTTAATTAAAATGTACAGAAGCAAATGGTTTGTAAAGCAGATTTTTATTATCATTTATTCATCTTCTCTGAAGAAGCTTTAATTGAACTGACAGACATTTTTGTAGTCACTTGTAGCTCATTATATTTGTAAATTTAATTTAATTTCATACACAGTTATAAGAGCTTTATGCAGGCTGTAATGTTCATACTGTAACCCACTTGTCCACATTATTAAAGCATGAGTTTGGCTGCTGGTCTTACTGCAGCAAACGTAAAAATTTCAGTAAATATAAGAGGTTTTCTCCAGATGATTCACACAGCTTCCAGTTGACGTCTACGTGCTCAAACACACACTTTCACCCAGCGGTGGAATTTCCACTGTCATGATAATTCACTGCAGCCTCCATGATGGAAGAATGAACAGCACTTTGGATCACATTTTACTCACTCCCCACACATCCACACACACACAAGCACACACACACACACACACACTCACTGCATCACGTCATGACTTCCTTTACACTTTCCTGTGAAGTGTCTCCTCATGGTTCCACTTAGGTTCTGCAGTTCACTACTGAGAGTATGACTCTCTGCTGAGCACCTAGTGCACTAGATAGGTAGTAAAAGAGTTACTTCAGTACTTCAGTAGTGCAGTTATGAGACAACATTTGCAAATGACTCTTCAGACATTTGTAAATGACTCCTTGAATGATTCGGTTTCATATGTAAGTGTAATGGTTTGTGTTTACGTCAGTGTGGTGAACTGAATTCATGTCAGTGGACTCAGATGTTCAGTGTAAGGACACTCATTAAACTGCTGGAGCAGATGTAAAGAGAGGAAAGTTTAGTCGTCAGAAGTGGACAGAAAAATTTAACACAAAAACACATGAGAGCTTTAGATCATAAATTCACTCCACTGTCAATATGTTTACACTGTGTGTGTGTGTGTATGTGTGTGTGTGTGTGTGTGTTTGTGTGTGTGTTTGTGTTGGGAGGGTAGGGTGTTCAGGGGATGTGTTATTAGAGTTGTGTAATGTTAGTGAAAGTAAGTGGAGGGTCTTACTCCAGATACTGGATGTGTTTCCACTGCTGGCTCCTGGCCCAGTATATGTGTGTGTGTGTGTGTTTCCTGCAGCTGTAATTCAGTCTCTCTCTCACACACACCTTGCATGTCACACACTACATTAGCTCACACTAATCAGGACCCGCTGTGCACCACAGAGCAACATGAGGCATTATACAAGAAGCTAAAATACACATAGGTGTATGTGTATTCTGTGTGTGTGTGTGCATGTGTGTGTGTATGTGTGGTAGCAGTTAAGTATGTTCATTATGAGACTAATTGAAAGCAGCAGGAAACACCCACCCCAAACCACACCCCCATCCACCCCACACATAGGTCCTGTGAACCAAAGCCTGAAATGTTGAAATGTGTAATCATGGGAGCAATTATCTTTAAAAACTGCAATTTTGACAACACACACACACACATACACACAATACGTGATGCAAACTAAACAAAAATCATGTAATGTTTCAGAGAGCCTCAAATTGCACAATGAGCTGATGTGTGTTTATTTATGCCTACAGTGAGGTCTCTCTCATTTGTAAACAGTTTGTAGCTCATAAACACTAAAAACAAAAAGTGCAGTAAAAACTTTAAATAATAAAACTTTATTTCACATCCTACAAACTCATTACTGTTATTTCTAATACTGCATCTTACTGATGTGCTTCAGGATCACACTTCTCTCTCACTCCAGACTTCTGTGGAGAAATTACATGAAGATTCCTGTTGTTTAAAACTTTATGGAGTATAAACTGTTTATGATAATCTCATGCTCACTATAATCTCACACTCATTTCAGTCACACACTCACTATAATCACACACTCGCTATAATCACCCACTCGCTATAATCACACACTCGCTATAATCACACTCTCTATAATCACACACTCGCTATAATCACAAACTTGCTATAATCGCTGACTCACTATAATCTCCCACTCACTATAATCTCCCACTCACTATAATCTCCCACTCGCTATAATCACACACTCGCTATAATCTCCCACTCGCTATAATCACACACTCGCTATAATCTCCCACTCGCTATAATCACACACTCACTATAATCTCCCACTCTCTATAATCACACACTCTCTATAATCACACACTCGCTATAATCACACAATCACTATAATTGCCCACTCGCTATAATCACACACTCACTATAATCAAACACTATCGATAATCTCACACTCGCTATAATCACACACTCGCTATAATCACACACTCTCTATAATCACACACTCTCTATAATCTCACACTCACTATAATCACACACTCGCTATAATGACCCACTCGCTATAATCACACACTTGCTATAATCACACACTCACTATAATCAAACACTATCTATAATCTCACACTCGCTATAATCACACACTCACTATAATCACACACTATCTATAATCTCACACTCGCTATAATCACACACTCACTATAATCACACACTGGCTATAATCTCACACTCGCTATAATCACACGCTCTCTATAATCACACGCTCTCTATGATCACACGCTCACTATAATCACACGCTCTCTATAATCTCACACTCTCTATAATCACACACTCTCTATAATCACACACTCACTATAATCGCCCGCTCACTATAATCACGCACTCTCTATAATCACACACTCTCTATAATCACACACTCACTATAATCACACACTCACTATAATCACCCACTCACTATAATCTCACACTCGCTATAATCACACACTCTCTATAATCACACACTCGCTATAATCACACACTCGCTATAATCACACACTCTCTATAATGACCCACTCACTATAATGACCCACTCACTATAATCACACACTCTCTATAATCTCACACTCTCTATAATTACACACTCTTTATAATCACACACTCACTATAATCACCCACTCACTATAATCACACACTCTCTATAATCTCACACTCTCTATAATCACACACTGGCTATAATCACACACTCACTATAATCACCCGCTCGCTATAATCTCACACTCACTATAATCTCACACTCGCTATAATCACCCACTCGCTATAATCACACACTCACTATAATCACACATTCTCTATAATCACACACTCTCTATAATCACACATTCTCTATAATCACACACTGGCTATAATCACACACTCACTATAATCACCCGCTCACTATAATCACCCACTCACTATAATCTCACACTCGCTATAATCACCCACTCACTATAATCACACACTCACTATAATCACACACTCTCTATAATCACACATTCTCTATAATCACACACTGGCTATAATCTCCCACTCACTATAATCACCCGCTCACTATAATCTCACACTCGCTATAATCACACACTCACTATAATCACACACTCACTATAATCACACATTCTCTATAATCACACACTCACTATAATCACACACTCTCTATAATCACACATTCTCTATAATCACACACTCTCTATAATCACCCGCTCACTATAATCTCACACTCACTATAATCTCACACTCACTATAATCACACACTCTCTATAATCACACACTCTCTATAATCACCTGCTCACTATAATCACCCGCTCACTATAATCACACACTCTCTATAATCACACACTCTCTATAATCACCTGCTCACTATAATCACACACTCACTATAATCACACACTCGCTATAATCACACGCTCACTATAATCGCCCGCTCGCTATAATCACACACTCGCTATAATCACACACTTGCTATAATCTCACACTCGCTATAATCGCCCACTCGCTATAATCTCACACTCGCTATAATCACACACTCGCTATAATCACACACTGGCTATAATCACACACTCTCTATAATCACACACTGGCTATAATCACACACTCGCTATAATCACCCGCTCACTATAATCACCCGCTCACTATAATCACACACTCACTATAATCACACACTCGCTATAATCACACACTCGCTATAATCGCCCGCTCGCTATAATCACACACTCGCTATAATCGCCCGCTCGCTATAATCACACACTCGCTATAATCACCCACTCTCTATAATCACACGCTCACTATAATCGCCCGCTCGCTATAATCACACACTCACTATAATCACCCACTCTCTATAATCACACACTCGCTATAATCACACGCTCTCTATAATCACACACTCACTATAATCACCCACTCGCTATAATCACACACTCGCTATAATCACACGCTCACTATAATCACACACTGGCTATAATCACACACTCACTATAATCACCCACTCTCTATAATCACACACTCGCTATAATCACACACTCGCTATAATCACACGCTCGCTATAATCGCCCGCTCGCTATAATCACACACTCGCTATAATCTCACACTCGCTATAATCACACACTCGCTATAATCACACACTCTCTATAATCACACACTCGCTATAATCACACACTCACTATAATCGCACACTCACTATAATCACACACTAACACACACACTCACTATAATCACACACTCACTATAATCACACACTCGCTATAATCACACACTCTCTATAATCACACACTCACTATAATCACACGCTCTCTATAATCACACACTCGCTATAATCACACGCTCTCTATAATCACACACTCACTATAATCACCCACTCTCTATAATCACACACTCTCTATAATCACCTGCTCACTATAATCACCCGCTCACTATAATCACACGCTCGCTATAATCGCCCGCTCGCTATAATCACACACTCGCTATAATCTCACACTCGCTATAATCACACACTCACTATAATCACACACTCTCTATAATCACACACTCGCTATAATCACACACTCACTATAATCGCACACTCACTATAATCACACACTAACACACACACTCACTATAATCACACACTCACTATAATCACACACTCGCTATAATCACACACTCTCTATAATCACACACTCTCTATAATCACACACTCGCTATAATCACACACTCACTATAATCGCACACTCACTATAATCACACACTAACACACACACTCACTATAATCACACACTCACTATAATCACCCACTCTCTATAATCACACACTCTCTATAATCACCTGCTCACTATAATCACCCGCTCACTATAATCACCCGCTCACTATAATCACACACTCTCTATAATCACACACTCTCTATAATCACCTGCTCACTATAATCACACACTCACTATAATCACACACTCGCTATAATCACACGCTCACTATAATCGCCCGCTCGCTATAATCACACACTCGCTATAATCACACACTCGCTATAATCTCACACTCGCTATAATCGCCCACTCGCTATAATCTCACACTCGCTATAATCACACACTCGCTATAATCACACACTGGCTATAATCACACACTCTCTATAATCACACACTGGCTATAATCACACACTCGCTATAATCACACACTCGCTATAATCACCCGCTCACTATAATCACCCGCTCACTATAATCACACACTCACTATAATCACACACTCGCTATAATCACACACTCGCTATAATCGCCCGCTCGCTATAATCACACACTCGCTATAATCACCCACTCTCTATAATCACACGCTCGCTATAATCGCCCGCTCGCTATAATCACACACTCGCTATAATCACCCACTCTCTATAATCACACACTCGCTATAATCACACGCTCTCTATAATCACACACTCGCTATAATCACCCACTCGCTATAATCACACACTCGCTATAATCACACGCTCGCTATAATCACACACTGGCTATAATCACACACTCACTATAATCACCCACTCTCTATAATCACACACTCGCTATAATCACACGCTCACTATAATCGCCCGCTCGCTATAATCACACACTCGCTATAATCACACACTCACTATAATCACCCACTCTCTATAATCACACACTCGCTATAATCACACACTCGCTATAATCACACGCTCGCTATAATCGCCCGCTCGCTATAATCTCACACTCGCTATAGTCACACACTCGCTATTATCACACACTCGCTATAATCACCCACTCGCTATAATCACCCACTCTCTATAATCACCCACTCTCTATAATCACACGCTCGCTATAATCACACGCTCGCTATAATCGCCCGCTCGCTATAATCGCCCACTCGCTATAATCTCACACTCGCTATAATCACACACTGGCTATAATCACACACTCGCTATAATCACACACTGGCTATAATCACACACTCACTATAATCACCCACTCTCTATAATCACACACTCACTATAATCACACACTCTCTATAATCACCCACTCTCTACAATCACACATTCACTATAATCACACACTCTCTATAATCACACACTCTCTATAATCACACACTCTCTATAATCACACACTCTCTATAATCACACACTGGCTGTACTCACACTCGCTATAACAGTTGTAAATAAACTGAAATCCCGGCCTCTCACTGTAAAATAAAAATAAGAAAGCCTGCAGGTCTGAGATAGTTGTGTGATGCTTTCAGATGAATGAAAAGTGAAATGAGTTTCTAGAAGACAAAATCCTAAAATCTATTTCCCACCCAGCAATTCCTATTACTGTATCTGCATTATTTCCTGGCTTGGACTCAACAATAATCAGATTCTGATGCAAAATCTCAGAATTTGGGTGGACCTATATATATGTGTGTGTGTGTGTGTGTGTGTGTGTTTGTGTCTTCTTTAGCTGTTGCATAAGAACATAATTGAAGTTCACTGATATTCAGTTATATGCTATATAACCCACTTTCATACCCTTAGGAGCTGTGAACATACACCCACAGTCTCTCTCTCTCTCTCACACACACACACACACACACACACACACACACTCGAGTCCACCCAGGTCCTGCACTGGAAGAAGGATTTCATGTTACATCAGAAAATGCCAAAATTCTGGCTGAACAAACTGTGGTGGAAAACAAATGACATCACAATCTTCCTAAAACACATCCTTCCTGTTCTCCACCCACCTGCTGGCATCACATAGCTCCATCAGACTGCAGCGCTAATGTTATTCTCTATAAAAAAGTCTATGATTTTTTTATTTTAAGATCATTGTGCAAATAAATAAAAATTCACCATGTGTCCAGTACAATAGTTAGCAGGAATAGGAAGCTGTGGCTGAATGTGGAAAGTAATAAAGATGTATCAGGTCCAGGCAATCGGTAGAGATCATGTGGATGAATAAGAACAGGAAGAGTTGACCATATTAGGAAAGCGAACATTAAAAAGAGACAGTAGGTGTGCAGCATGTGCTGAGTCAATGGACACAAAATTCAAGTTGATGTTACTCTGTGAATAAAATATCTAAAGAGATTTTATCATGTAAATTAAATTAAAATTAAAAAAGTATGTTTTTATTGAAAAATGTTGTGGATTCGTGTGAAGGAGGACTTCACTGGTGTTCTCTAAGATGTCACCATTTGTGGTCCAGCTGTGGCCCAGATGCAGCGTTTGCATGTTTATTGTAACAGAATGTCACTTGGTGCAATGATGATGGTAAACATCATGTAAACACTGCTGTAGGGACAGCGCTTTTGAAGATATTCCCAGTATGAGAAGTGTAGAAGATCCGTGACTCAGCATGTTAGTTTAATTTAAAGGGGAGAGAATGAAGAACAGAAACAGATGTAGGTTCAGGTTTTATTTCTTTCTGTGGAGTTTAAGTGGATACTGTGGCTAAAATCATCAAGTCTTCAGGCTCTGAGTTCCACAAAAAACCCAGAACATCCAGTTTTTTCTGCAAGTGCTGTGTTTTTATTTGGGGGAACTTTTTCTATCTGTTTCAATGAAAATCTTAACGGTGTGGATTGCAACTAATGTGAAGTATAAAGTGAAGAACACAAAAACAGTAATTATGGAGTCGATAGTGCTGATGGCTGATGGTATTGATGGTGTTGATGGTGATGATGGTGTTGATGTTATTTATAATCACTCTACCTGGTGTCACCCAGATGAGATGATGGTGATGATGATGGTGATGTTGGTGTTGATGGTGGTAATGATGGTGTTGTGGTGATGATGGTGATGATTGTGTCGATGATGTTGATAGTGATGATAATGATGATGTTTGTGTTGATTGAGGAGGGGACTCTGTGCTGTTATTATCTCAAATAACCAGAAGCAGCAGGAACTAAAAGGTTTCCTGAAACTAATGCTGCAATTGACTAAAACGTGTAACTTGGAACTCAGACTAGGAAAAACAAACAAAAAAACTCAACTCAGATTGCCAACTTGGGAACTCTAGACACTCTCCTTAAGTACTAGTTCAGCAAGTGACATAAAAGCATCAGCAGTAAACACAGCAGCACTTCTTACCTTTAAATGAGTTATACTATATATACAAGTATTAGCTTTAGACCAATCAACATACCGACATGTTCACTCATTAAATCTATAGCACTGAAAGTTCACTGTTCTGAGGAGGAAAACATACATCACTCATCACAGGTAGCTGGCTAGCTTGTCACTGAAAGATGAATATGGAGGCATCCGTGGTCACTTTCTGCTTTCAAGGTGAGTTGAATCCAGCATTAATCAGTAGAGACAACACTGTTCCAATAATCATTATTAGCATTAGCCTCAGCCTCAGTATCGGGTCGATTTTAGCAAAATGGTGGAAAGGAATTCTGATATTCATTTATTTTTATTTCATAAGTAATATTAAAAACCATGCTCAGTGTTTTAACAGCAGTCATCACATGACTCCACCCACAGCTGACATCACAGATCTCAGAGGTGGTTATTGGGAGATTCGGCTCTTTCATGGTAAAAACACTGAAACTTTTTCTTTCTCAGGATATAAATAAATAAATAAATAAATAAATAAATAAATCTGTAGTGGGTGTAATTCTCTCAGCGTGAGCTTTAATAACACAGGATTTATTTTTACCTTTTTCATTTCCTACATGTAAGACGTTTCCATCGGCAACGCTTCTCATAAACCCTCATAACCTACACACATACTACCCATAATCCCCCTGTCTGCTCCACAACTAATCACTTTGAACAAGCATGACTCCTTGTGACCTTTGACCTCCTGACCTCGGCAGTGGCGGGTGGCCTTATGTGGTCAGAGTGAGATCTCACACACACACACACACACGCACACACACACACACACACACACACACACACACACACACACACATACATACATATACTCACACACATACACACACACACACACACACACACACATATACTCACACACACACACTCACACACGCACACACACACACACACACACACACTTTTAATCACATCTTGTTTTATCCATAATATTTAATGTGTTTATTTTTCACTCTAAATGCCTTTTATTCATGCTTTGCCTGTTTATTTAATTTTATGCTTTAGAGCTACTTCTTACATAAATGAAAGTATTTTTTTAATAGAAATAATGATATTAATTTCTAATAATTTGTAATTAGTGACATGAGCAGTGACAGGTGTGTGTGTGTGTGTATATGTGTGTATGTAAAACCAGCACTGAATTTAGTTTTATAATTTACTGTGAATTTTAACCGTTAGTCCGGTTATTACACCTCGGCCAGGTAAACAGTCACCTGTGTGATGCTGAATCTCCTACTTACATCTAGTGAGAAAGAAGGACAGGAGGTTAAAGGTCAAAGCTGGGAGGTCACATCATGTCACACTTCCTGTTAAACAAACAGACTTCTCTCTCTCTCTCTCCTGCAGTTTCTTTCTGACCCTTTCAGTGTCCAGATAACACTGAGCGTATACACACACACACACACACACACACTCTCAGGGTCATCAGGCCACAGTTGTGTCTATACATAATTTATGATATAAATGATAACAGTATCACATTTAATCTTTGTATTTATTTTTAATACTGAATAAATTTCCTGAATTCTTTTGTGACACACAGCAGGGAAGCTGCGAGTAAACAAAGAGAGGAATGAGAGAAAAGTTCAGTAACATCTTCACACTAGCATGCGTGTGTGTGTGTGTGTGTGTGTGTGTGTCTGGGAGAGAGAGAGAGAAGTCTTTTATATCATAAAAGACTTATTGTCATTATTACTGTTATTAATATTAATTTATTCTTGTGTTATTGATAATATGAGTGCAGGCCTACTGTGAGAGAGTGAGACAGAGAGTAGAGAGAGACAGAGAGTAGAGTGAGAGAGAGAATAGAGTGAGAGAGAATAGAGTGAGACAGTAGAGTGAGAGAGAGTAGAGTGAGAGAAAGAGTAGAGTGAGAGAGAGAATAGAGTGAAAGAGAGAGTAGAGTGAGACAGAGAGTAGAGTGAGAGCGAGTAGAGTGAGAGACAGTAGAGTGAGCGAGAGTAGAGTGAGAGAGAGTAGAGTGAGAGAGTAGAGTGAGAGAGAGTAGAGTGAGTGAGAGTAGAGTGAGAGAGAGAGAGTAGAGTGAGATAGAGAGTAGACTGAGAGAGAGTAGAGTGAGAGAGTAGAGTAGAGTGAGAGTGAGTAGAGTGAGAGACAGTAGAGTGAGAGAGAGTAGAGTGAGAGAGTAGAGTGAGAGACAGTAGAGTGAGAGAGAGTAGAGTGAGGGAGAGAGTAGAGTGAGAGAGTAGAGTGAGAGAGAGAGTAGAGTGAGAGAGTAGAGTGAGAGAGTAGAGTGAGAGACAGTAGAGTGAGAGAGAGTAGAGTAAGGGAGAGAGTAGAGTGAGAGAGAGAGTAGAGTGAGAGAGTAGAGTAAGAGAGAGTAGAGTGTGAGAGAGAGTAGAGTGAGAGAGAGAATAGAGTGAGAGAGTAGAGTGAGAGAGAGTAGAGTGAGAGACAGTAGAGTGAGAGACAGTAGAGTGAGAGAGTAGAGTGAGAGAGAGAGAGAGTAGAGTGAGAGAGATTAGAGTGAGAGAGTAGAGTATGAGAGAGAGAGTAGAGTGAGAAAGAGAGTAGAGTGAGAGAGAGAGTAGAGTGAGAGAGAGTAGAGTGAGAGAGTAGAGTGAGAGAGAGTAGAGTGAGAGAGTAGAGTGAGGGAGAGAATAGAGTGAGAGAGAGTAGAGTGAGAGAGAATAGAGTGAGAGAGAGAGTAGAGTGAGAGAGAGTAGAGTGAGACAGAGAATAAAGTGAGAGAGTAGAGTGAGAGAGTAGAGTGAGAGAGTAGAGTGAGAGAGAGAGTAGAGTGAGAGAGAGAGTAGAGTGAGTGAGAGAGTAGAGTGAGCGAGAGTAGAGTGAGTGAGAGAGTAGAGTGAGAGAGTAGAGTGAGAGAGAGTAGAGTGAGAGAATAGAGAGAGAGTAGAGTGAGAGAGAGAATAGAGTGAGAGAGAGAGAGTAGAGTGAGACAGAAAGTAGTGAGAGAGAGAGTAGAGTGAGAGAGAGTAGAGTGAGAGAGAGAGTAGAGTGAGAGAGAGAATAGAGTGAGAGAGAGAATAGAGTGAGAGAGAGAGTAGAGTGAGACAGAGAGTAGAGTGAGAGAGAGAGTAGAGTGAGTGAGAGAGTAGAGTGAGAGAGTAGAGTGAGTGAGAGAGTAGAGTGAGAGAGTAGAGTGAGAGAGAGTAGAGTGAGAGAGAGAGTAGAGTGAGTGAGAGAGTAGAGTGAGAGAGAGTAGAGTGAGTGAGAGAGTAGAGTGAGAGAGTAGAGTGAGAGAGAGTAGAGTGAGAGAGAGAAGAGTGAGAGAGAGAGAATAGAGAGAGAGTAGAGTGAGAGAGAGAATAGAGTGAGAGAGAGAGTAGAGTGAGACAGAAAGTAGTGAGAGAGAGAGTAGAGTGAGAGAGAGTAGAGTGAGAGAGAGAGTAGAGTGAGAAAGAGAGTAGAGTGAGACAGAGAGTAGAGTGAGAGAGAGAGTAGAGTGAGTGAGAGAGTAGAGTGAGAGAGTGTAGAGTGAGTGAGAGAGTAGAGTGAGAGAGTAGAGTGAGAGAGAGTAGAGTGAGAGAGAGAAGAGTGAGAGAGAGAGAATAGAGAGAGAGTAGAGTGAGAGAGAGAATAGAGTGAGAGAGAGAGTAGAGTGAGACAGAGAGTAGAGTGAGAGAGAGAGTAGAGTGAGACAGAGAGTAGAGTGAGAGAGAGAGTAGAGTGAGTGAGAGAGTAGAGTGAGAGAGAGTAGAGTGAGACAGAGAGTAGAGTGAGACAGAGAGTAGAGTGAGTGAGAGAGTAGAGTGAGAGAGAGTAGAGTGAGAGAGAGAATAGAGTGAGAGAGAGAGTAGAGTGAGACAGAGAGTAGAGTGAGAGAGTAGAGTGAGAGAGAGTAGAGTGAGAGAGAATAGAGTGAGAGAGAGAGTAGAGTGAGAGAGAGTAGAGTGAGAGAAAGAATAGAGTGAGAGAGAGAGTAGAGTGAGACAGAAAGTAGAGTGAGAGAGAGAGAGTAGAGTGAGTGAGAGAGTAGAGTGAGAGAGAGTAGAGTGAGAGAGAGTAGAGTGAGAGAAAGAATAGAGTGAGAGAGAGAGTAGAGTGAGACAGAAAGTAGTGAGAGAGAGTAGAGTGAGAGAGAGAGTAGAGTGAGACAGAGAGTAGAGTGAGAGAGAGAGTAGAGTGAGTGAGAGAGTAGAGTGAGAGAGAGAGTAGAGTGAGTGAGAGAGTAGAGTGAGAGAGAGTAGAGTGAGAGAGAGAAGAGTGAGAGAGAGCGAATAGAGAGAGAGTAGAGTGAGAGAGAGAATAGAGTGAGAGAGAGAGTAGAGTGAGACAGAGAGTAGAGTGAGAGAGAGAGTAGAGTGAGAGAGAGTAGAGTGAGAGAGAGTAGAGTGAGAGAGAGAGTAGAGTGAGACAGAAAGTAGTGAGAGAGAGAGTAGAGTGAGACAGAGAGTAGAGTGAGAGAGAGAGTAGAGTGAGACAGAGAGTAGTGTGAGAGAGAGAGTAGAGTGAGTGAGAGAGTAGAGTGAGAGAGAGTAGAGTGAGAGAGAAAGTAGAGTGAGTGAGAGAGTAGAGTGAGAGAGAGTAGAGTGAGAGAGAGAGTAGAGTGAGAGAGAGTAGAGTGAGAGAGAGAGTAGAGTGAGACAGAGAGTAGAGTGAGAGAGAGAGTAGAGTGAGTGAGAGAGTAGAGTGAGAGAGAGTAGAGTGAGAGAGAGAGTAGAGTGAGAGAGAGAATAGAGTGAGAGAGTAGAGTGAGACAGAGAGTAGAGTGAGAGAGAGAAGAGTGAGAGAGAGAATAGAGTGAGAGAGAGAGAGAGTAGAGAGAGAGAGAGAGAATAGAGTGAGAGAGAGAGTAGAGTGAGAGAGAGAATAGAGTGAGAGAGAGAGTAGAGTGAGAGAGAATAGAGTGAGAGAGAGAGTAGAGTGAGAGAGAGTAGAGTGAGACAGAGAATAGAGTGAGAGAGAGTAGAGTGAGAGAGAGAAGAGTGAGAGAGAGAGAATAGAGAGTTCTAATTCTAATATTCTATTAGAATAGAGACAGACAGAGAGAGAGACAGAGAGAGAGAGAGAGAGAGACAGAGAGAGAGACAGACAGAGAGAGAGAGACAGAGAGACAGAGAGAGAGACAGATAGAGAGAGAGAGACAGAGAGACAGAGAGAGAGAGAGACAGAGAGAGAGACAGAGAGAGAGAGAGACAGACAGAGAGACAGAGACAGAGAGAGAGAGAGAGAGAGACAGAGAGAGAGAGACAGAGACAGAGAGAGAGAGACAGCGAGAGAGAGAGAGAGAGAGAGACAGTTACTCACAGACTAAAACCTCAGAGAAACAGAGGAGGATAGAAGGATAGAAGGATAGAAGGATAACAGACAAACATCAAGCATCAACAAACAGAGAGGAGTCTCTAGGGGTGAGAAAGAGACAATCAGCAATTTTTTACTTCAAGAGGAAATAAACTTGACCACTGAAGAGGAGCTTGAACAAGACATCCATTTCTTCAGGTGGCAGCATCAGTGAAGGTGGACATTTTGATCTTGTTTTACCATCTATGAATTCTTAATTTTGATTTTGATTAGTAATTTAATATTGTGGATATTGTGATCAATATTTGTATATAGCTCAAAGGAGAATTATCAAAAACAAACAAAGAGACCGTTTTTTCAGTTATTTGTTTACATTCTAAAATCAGCTATGACCGCTGCAGCAGGATGGCCCCGCCCCTTTGTTTACCCTCAGAAGAGCTCTGAACATTCTAAACAGCTCCACAGGCAGAAACAGATTCAGGATAACCCTGAAATACTGTTTGCTGACTGTGACCAGAGTGCCATCACCAACCTGCTCTTTTACACTGAAAACAGCCCTTTGTGGCATACTGCTTTCTGCCAACACTTCACCTTCACCACAAAAAGAGGCATCTGTAAGGGCAGACAGATCCTGATATTTGAAGATGCTGAAACAAATGAGGACTCAAGAATTCTATCTCTGAACTTGTACCATAATGGCACTGTCATGATCCAAGGATCAGAACCTGCCCTCCAAGCATTTACAGGGGACTTTATACAAATTAAAAAGCAGACACAGCTTAATGCAAGTTCCATACAAGATCACAAAGATACAAATGCAATCTCTCCTCCTGTAAAACAAGGCATCCAAAAGAAGACAACAACTGCAACTACCTTAATTCAATCCCCCATGTCAAAAATCAAAGAAAATGTTTCACTCCTGGAGATAGATATAGTGGAACTAAAAGAACTAATAATGTCTCATCTGCAAGACCACAGCAACCTGGAGCAACTTATGAAGGACATCATGAACTTAAGACAAGAGGTTAAATACCTGCAGAGGGACAGGGAACAGATGTCAAAAGAACTCCAACAAACTAAAGAGGAGTTGAGAGATTTAAAATCTACTTTAGGTAGAAAATTAACAGAAACTAAAACAGAAATGCAGGAAGAACTGACTGGCTTGAAATCAGAACTCCAAAAGAAAGATGAACTTATAAACAGCATGAAGGAACAGCTTTCTCACGTTTCAACTTCTAAAGAATCTCCTGCTAAACACATGACCTGTCTAGAGATCCCGACTGACAATCGCCAACCTCTTACAGAGGATGAGTCCCACTTCTCAATGGATCCACAGACCGGAGTCCACAGCGCCACTCCAGACAATCCCACTGAAACAGAAGCTCTTCTTCTAATCGACTCCAATGGAAAATATGTCAAGGAGAAACTGTTATTCCCAAAAATGAAAACACAGAAAATCTGGTGCCCAAACACAAGAAAAGCTCTTCAGATCTTATCTGACAGAAATCTGAATAAAACCTACAAGCACATTGTAATCCACACAGGGACAAATGATTTACGAGCAATGAAGGGCTACGTGGCTCCTGCACTCAGAGAGGTGGCCATCAGAGCCTCAGGACGTTTCCCAGAAGCTAAAATAACCCTATCCACGCTATTGCCACGGAGCGACGTGCCATTTCATGTGATCCATGGAAACAATGTGGAGCTCTCTAGAACCTGTGCACTTATTCCAAATGTTCACCTCGCTTACCATAAAGATATACGGCCTCATCATATGCACGACCATATACACCTCAACAAGAAAGGAGTACAACTTTTCTCGAGAATGCTGAAAAGCACAGCACTTGGAAACACCAGAAGTCTACCCCGCAAGAACAACTCCGAGCCAGAAAGAGGCATCCACCCTTCTCCAAAGTCCAGACAGGACTCAAGAGGTGGAGCTCCATCGCAGCAGAAGAGCTACGCAGCAGCAGTCCAGCAGCCACAACACCCTGCAGCGGCCGATCTCAACCAGATAAGACACCTACTCAACATCATCTGCTCCAAACTTGTGAATTAATACTGTAGACATTCACCTAAAAAAAAAAAAAAAAAAAAAAAAAAAAAAAAAAAAAAAAAAAACTCTCTTTATTGAAAAAAAGAACTCAACAAGAACTCAACATACCTTGGAAAATGACCCTGTCAATATCGTTATGGAATATACAAGGCTTAAAATCTACAGCCTTTGGGCTTAAGAGTTTAAACACAGAATTCCACAACAGCATCAAGGATATAGACATTATAATTCTACAAGAGACATGGAGCAGGACGGACACCATCACACACTGTCCCACCAACTACAGAGAAATTATTCTACCCTCACAAAAACATGATACAGTTCGACACGGCAGAAACTCAGGAGGACAAATCATCTGGTACGACTCTAAATTCGACAGCTACATTGACACAGTAAAAATCGGCAAATACCATATCTGGATCAAACTCCATAAGGTACTACTTCTGTCACAAAAAGACACATTCCTTTGTGCCATATACATCCCACCATCTGAGTCCCCCTACTACAGTGAAGACACGTTCTACACACTGGAGAAAGAGACGATCCAATTCCAGGCCCAGGGAAATGTGCTAATCTGTGGGGACATGAATGCAAGAACAGGATTACAGCCAGATTTCACAGACACGCAAGGGAACAAATATATTAACAGTAAATTACCTTATATAAATAACAATTTTTCCCACCTCCACAGAAATAACCACGACCACATTGTCAATAGAAATGGGAAAGATCTCCTGCAGATCTGTAGAAGTCTGGGTCTGTACATCGTCAACGGTAGGATACAAGGGGACACTTTAGGAAGATACACCTTTTGCTCACCTCTTGGGAATAGCACCGTAGATTATATGATAACAGACATAGATCCTCCATCTCTCAGAGCATTCACTGTCAAAGAACTAACCCCTCTGTCTGATCACAGCCAAATCACTGTGTATCTCAAAAGAACTAAAGCTAACATTAGCACACAGTCCAGTAAGCTGTACCACATTAGAAGACCATACAGATGGACTGAAAACAGCACAGAGGAGTACCAGAAAGCAATAAGCAGTCAAAAAATACAATTGTTATTAGAGAAATTTCTTAACACCACCTATAATCACAACAAAGAAGGCATCAATTTAGCTGTGAAAGATTTAAATAATATATTTGAAAAAACAGCTAAACAGTCAAAACTGAAAACAAAAACTGGACAAAATCACATACCCAAGAATGACAAAAATTGGTTTGATCAAGACTGCATGGCAATTCGCAAACTCCTCAGAAACTTGTCAAACCAGAAACACAGAGATCCAAATAATACAGAGATTCGCCTTCTTTACTGTGAAACACTAAAACAATACAAACAAACACTCAGAACCAAAAAAGCACAATATACCCAAAAACAACTGACAACAATGGAGAACTCAATCAATACAAACCAATTTTGGGATAATTGGAAAAACTTGAAAAAAATTGAACATAAAGAATTGGCTATTCAAAATGGAGAAATATGGGAAACCCATTTCCAAACACTATTTAATAAAATAGCAACAGACACAAACTGTAAGCAAAATCAAATAACCAAACAACTAGAAACACTAGAACTGGCTTTTAAAGATAATCAAAATCCATTAGACTTCCCCATTACCGAAAAGGAACTTAAAGACAAAATTAAAATCCTTAAACCAAAAAAAGCATCTGGACCTGATGGAATACTAAACGAAATGATAAAACAAACTAGCACTAGATTCTTATCAGCTATTCTGAAATTATTCAATGTGGTTCTGAGTGTAGGTCACTTCCCTGACATCTGGAATCAAGGCTTGATAACACCCATCTTTAAAGACGGAGATAAATTTGACCCCAATAATTACAGAGGCATTTGTGTGAGCAGCAACCTGGGAAAGTTATTCTGTAGTGTAATAAACGCTCGACTGCTGGACTTCATCATCACACACAGTGTCTTGAGCAGAAGTCAAATCGGATTTCTACCAAATTACCGTACATCTGACCACATTTACACATTACATTCTCTCATTGGAAAACACGTCGTCCAAAATAAAAGCAAAATATATGCATGTTTTATCGACTTTAAAAAAGCATTTGATTCAATCTGGCACCAAGGACTATTTTACAAACTTCTTGAAAGTGGTGTAGGTGGTAAAACCTACGACCTTATCAAATCAATGTACACTGAAAGCAAATGTGGTGTGAAAATTAGCACAAAAAGAACAAAATACCTTTCCCAGGAGCGTGGAGTGAGACAAGGCTGCTGCCTGAGCCCAACACTATTCAATATATACATCAATGAACTGGCGCTCAGTCTGGAGCGATCCGCAGCTCCTGGTCTCACTCTACACGACTCAGAAATCAAATGTCTGCTCTACGCAGATGACCTGGTTCTGCTGTCTCCCACTCAACAGGGTCTACAGCAGAACCTGGACCTGTTGGATCAGTACTGTCAGACCTGGGCCCTGACAGTCAATCTCAAGAAAACTAAAACCATGACCTTCCAGAAAAGATCCAGATCCCAGGGATCACAACACACATTCACTTTAGGAACTAACCTTATAACACATGCATCACACTACAGTTACCTGGGTCTAAAAATCACTTCCACAGGAAACTTTAATCCTGCAGTGAATGAGCTGAGAGACAAAGCACGCCGGGCCTTTTACGCCATAAAACAACAATGCCCAATAGAGATCCCTGTCAGAATTTGGCTGAAAATATTAGAATCTGTCATTGAGCCGATTGCCCTCTATGGCAGCGAGGTGTGGGGTCCACTGACAAATCCAAACCAAGAACTGACCAAGTGGGACAATCACCCCATCGAGACCCTGCATGCAGAATTCTGTAAAAATATCCTACACACCCACCGGAACATAACAAATAACGCATGCAGGGCAGAATTAGGAAAATATCCACTAATTATAAAAATGCAGAAAAGGGCAATCAAATTCTGGAAGCATTTAAAACTCAGTGCCCCCGACTCATACCATTATAAAGCCCTGCAATACCAAGAGCTGAACAATGGAAGCAATCCCCTCTCTCAGCTGGTCCAGAGCTTTAGTCCTGATGTTCCACTAGCACTGACTGACCCCCATCACACTGATGCCCTGGACCACAGCAATACTGCCGCACTAATTACATTTAACCAAATTACACAACAAATGAAACAAAATTACTTCAAACATTGGCAATCTCAAACACAACAACAAAGTAAAATGCAATGTTATTTGGCCCTAAAAAGACAGTACAATATGGCAGACTATCTGTACAAAGTAACAGATAAAAACCTGAGAACCACCTTGACCAAGTACAGACTCAGTGGACATAAGCTCACAGTAGAGACGGGCAGACACAGGAAAACATGGATGCCGCAGGAAAAGAGGCTATGTCCACACTGCCATCAAAACAAAACCGAGACAGAGCTGCACTTTCTCACAGAATGCACAAAATACTCACAAATTCGGGAACATTTTTATCATAAATTTATACATATACACCAGAACTTTGAGTCTCTGTCAGACCGTGAGAAACTGCCCATGTTACTAGGGGAATGTGCAGACTGCTGCGTTCTAGCAGCACAGTATGTGTTCGTCTGTCACAGCATGAGGGACAGTGAGTGACTGCTCCAGTCTCTATCTCCTGCACACTTCACTGATGCTCTACTGTATTTCACTCTATTACCTAATGTTTACTGTATTACTCTTATTTACTTCTACTTGTGTACCTCTTATATTTTATAATTCAATTATTATTTGATTTGTTATTTTCTTAATTTCTTGATTTTCTTTATATTATTTTGCACTGTTTTTTAATTGTATGCAGCAACGCTGCATTGCTTTGGCAATACGAATGTACAAATATTTGTCATGCCAATAAAGCACCTAAACTGAAACTGAATAGAGAGAGAGTAGAGTGAGAGAGAGAATAGAGTGAGAGAGAGAGTAGAGTGAGACAGAAAGTAGTGAGAGAGAGAGTAGAGTGAGAGAGAGTAGAGTGAGAGAGAGAGTAGAGTGAGAGAGAGTAGAGTGAGTGAGAGAGTAGAGTGAGAGAGTAGAGTGAGAGAGAGTAGAGTGAGAGAGAGAGTAGAGTGAGTGAGAGAGTAGAGTGAGAGAGAGAAGAGTGAGAGAGAGTAGAGTGAGAGAGAGAATAGAGTGAGAGAGAGAGTAGAGTGAGAGAGAGAGAGTAGAGTGAGACAGAGAGTAGAGTGAGTGAGAGAATAGAGTGAGAGAGAGAGTAGAGAAAGAGAGTAGAGTGAGAGAGAGTAGAGTGAGAGAGAGAATAGAGTGAGAGAGAGAGTAGAGTGAGAGAGAATAGAGTGAGAGAGAGAGTAGAGTGAGAGAGAGTAGAGTGAGACAGAGAATAGAGTGAGAGAGAGTAGAGTGAGAGAGAGAAGAGTGAGAGAGAGAGAATAGAGAGAGAGTAGAGTGAGAGACAGAGTAGAGTGAGAGAGAGTAGAGTGAGAGAGAGAATAGAGAGAGAGAGTAGAGTGAGACAGAGAATAGAGTGAGAGAGAGTAGAGTGAGAGAGAGAAGAGTGAGAGAGAGAGAATAGAGAGAGAGTAGAGTGAGAGACAGAGTAGAGTGAGAGAGAGTAGAGTGAGAGAGAGAATAGAGAGAGAGAGTAGAGTGAGAGAGAGTAGAGTGAGAGAGAGAATAGAGTGAGAGAGAGAGTAGAGTGAGAGAGAGAGTAGAGTGAGTGAGAGAGTAGAGTGAGAGAGTAGAGTGAGTGAGAGAGTAGAGTGAGAGAGAGTAGAGTGAGAGAGAGAAGAGTGAGAGAGAGTAGAGTGAGAGAGAGAATAGAGTGAGAGAGAGAGTAGAGTGAGACAGAGAGTAGAGTGAGAGAGAGAGTAGAGTGAGTGAGAGAGTAGAGTGAGAGAGAGTAGAGTGAGAGAGAGTAGAGTGAGAGAAAGAATAGAGTGAGAGAGAGAGTAGAGTGAGACAGAAAGTAGTGAGAGAGAGAGTAGAGTGAGAGAGAGAGTAGAGTGAGACAGAGAGTAGAGTGAGAGAGAGAGTAGAGTGAGAGAGTAGAGTGAGAGAGAGTAGAGTGAGAGAGAGTAGAGTGAGTGAGAGAGTAGAGTGAGAGAGTAGAGTGAGAGAGAGTAGAGTGAGAGAGAGAAGAGTGAGAGAGAGAGAATAGAGAGAGAATAGAGTGAGAGAGAGAGTAGAGTGAGACAGAGAGTAGAGTGAGAGAGAGAGTAGAGTGAGACAGAGAGTAGAGTGAGTGAGAGAGTAGAGTGAGAGAGAGTAGAGTGAGAGAGAGAATAGAGTGAGAGAGAGAGTAGAGTGAGACAGAAAGTAGTGAGAGAGAGAGTAGAGTGAGACAGAGAGTAGAGTGAGAGAGAGTAGAGTGAGAGAGAGAGTAGAGTGAGTGAGAGAGTAGAGTGAGAGAGTAGAGTGAGAGAGAGTAGAGTGAGAGAGAGAAGAGTGAGAGAGAGAGAATAGCGAGAGAGTAGAGTGAGAGAGAGAATAGAGTGAGAGAGAGAGTAGAGTGAGACAGAGAGTAGAGTGAGAGAGAGAGTAGAGTGAGTGAGAGAGTAGAGTGAGAGAGTAGAGTGAGAGAGAGTAGAGTGAGAAGGAATAGAGTGAGAGAGAGAGTAGAGTGAGAGAGAGTAGAGTGAGAGAGAGTAGAGTGAGTGAGAGAGTAGAGTGAGAGAGAGTAGAGTGAGAGAGTAGAGTGAGAGAGAGAATAGAGTGAGAGAGAGAGTAGAGTGAGAGAGAATAGAGTGAGAGAGAGAGTAGAGTGAGAGAGAGTGAGACAGAGAATAGAGTGAGAGAGAGTAGAGTGAGAGAGAGAATAGAGAGAGAGTAGAGTGAGAGAGAGAATAGAGTGAGAGAGAGAGTAGAGTGAGACAGAAAGTAGTGAGAGAGAGAGTAGAGTGAGAGAGAGAATAGAGTAAGACAGAGAGTAGAGTGAGAGAGAGAGTAGAGTGAGTGAGAGAGTACAGTGAGAGAGTAGAGTGAGAGAGAGTAGAGTGAGAGAGAGAGTAGAGTGAGTGAGAGAGTAGAGTGAGAGAGAGTAGAGTGAGAGAGAGAAGAGTGAGAGAGAGTAGAGTGAGAGAGAGAATAGAGTGAGAGAGAGAGTAGAGTGAGAGAGAGAGTAGAGTGAGTGAGAGAGTAGAGTGAGAGAGAGTAGAGTGAGAGAGAGTAGAGTGAGAGAAAGAATAGAGTGAGAGAGAGAGTAGAGTGAGACAGAAAGTAGTGAGAGAGAGAGTAGAGTGAGACAGAGAGTAGAGTGAGAGAGAGAGTAGAGTGAGTGAGAGAGTAGAGTGAGAGAGAGTAGAGTGAGAGAGTAGAGTGAGAGAGAGTAGAGTGAGAGAGAGAAGAGTGAGAGAGAGAGAATAGAGAGAGAGTAGAGTGAGAGAGAGAATAGAGTGAGAGAGAGAGTAGAGTGAGAAAGAGAGTAGAGTGAGAGAGAGAGTAGAGTGAGACAGAGAGTAGAGTGAGAGAGAGAGTAGAGTGAGAGAGAGTAGAGTGAGACAGAAAGTAGTGAGAGAGAGAGTAGAGTGAGAGAGAGAGTAGAGTGAGACAGAGAGTAGAGTGAGAGAGAGTAGAGTGAGAGAGAGAGTAGAGTGAGTGAGAGAGTAGAGTGAGAGAGAGAGTAGAGCGAGAGAGTAGAGTGAGAGAGAGAATAGAGTGAGAGAGAGAGTAGAGTGAGACAGAGAGTAGAGTGAGAGAGAGAGTAGAGTGAGTGAGAGAGTAGAGTGAGAGAGTAGAGTGAGAGAGAGTAGAGTGAGAGAGAATAGAGTGAGAGAGAGAGTAGAGTGAGAGAGAGTAGAGTGAGAGAGAGTAGAGTGAGAGAGAGAGTAGAGTGAGAGAGAATAGAGTGAGAGAGAGAATAGAGTGAGAGAGAGAGTAGAGTGAGAGAGAATAGAGTGAGAGAGAAAGTAGAGTGAGAGAGAGTAGAGTGAGACAGAGAATAGAGTGAGAGAGAGTAGAGTGAGAGAGAGAAGAGTGAGAGAGAGAGAATAGAGAGAGAGTAGAGTGAGAGAGAGAATAGAGTGAGAGAGAGTAGAGTGAGACAGAAAGTAGTGAGAGAGAGAGTAGAGTGAGAGAGAGTAGAGTGAGAGAGAGAGTAGAGTGAGAGAGAGAATAGAGTGAGAGAGCGAGTAGAGTGAGTGAGAGAGTAGAGTGAGAGAGTAGAGTGAGAGAGAGAGTAGAGTGAGTGAGAGAGTAGAGTGAGAGAGAGTGTAGAGTGAGAGAGAGTAGAGTGAGAGAGAGAAGCGTGAGAGAGAGAATAGAGAGAGAGTAGAGTGAGAGAGAGAATAGAGTGAGAGAGAGAGTAGAGTGAGAGAGTAGAGTCAGAGAGTAGAGTGAGAGAGAGAGTAGAGTGAGAGAGAGAGTAGAGTGAGAGAGAGTAGAGTGAGAGAGAGAGTAGAGTGAGAGAGAGTAGAGTGAGAGAGAATAGAGTGAGAGAGAGAGTAGAGTGAGACAGAAAGTAGTGAGAGAGAGAGAGTAGAGTGAGACAGAGAGTAGAGTGAGAGAGAGAGTAGAGTGAGTGAGAGAGTAGAGTGAGAGAGAGTAGAGTGAGAGAGAGAGTAGAGTGAGAGAGTAGAGTGAGAGAGAGTAGAGTGAGAGAGAGAAGAGTGAGAGAGAGAGAATAGAGAGAGAGTAGAGTGAGAGAGAGAATAGAGTGAGAGAGAGAGTAGAGTGAGACAGAGAGTAGAGTGAGAGAGAGAGTAGAGTGAGACAGAGAGTAGAGTGAGAGAGAGAGTAGAGTGAGAGAGAGTAGAGTGAGACAGAAAGTAGTGAGAGAGAGAGTAGAGTGAGAGAGAGAGTAGAGTGAGACAGAGAGTAGAGTGAGAGAGAGTAGAGTGAGAGAGAGAGTAGAGTGAGTGAGAGAGTAGAGTGAGAGAGAGAGTAGAGCGAGAGAGTAGAGTGAGAGAGAGAATAGAGTGAGAGAGAGAGTAGAGTGAGACAGAGAGTAGAGTGAGAGAGAGAGTAGAGTGAGTGAGAGAGTAGAGTGAGAGAGTAGAGTGAGAGAGAGTAGAGTGAGAGAGAATAGAGTGAGAGAGAGAGTAGAGTGAGAGAGAGTAGAGTGAGAGAGAGAGTAGAGTGAGAGAAAGAATAGAGTGAGAGAGAGAGTAGAGTGAGACAGAAAGTAGTGAGAGAGAGAGTAGAGTGAGAGAGAGAGTAGAGTGAGAGAGAGTAGAGTGAGACAGAGAGTAGAGTGAGAGAGAGAGTAGAGTGAGTGAGAGAGTAGAGTGAGAGAGAGTAGAGTGAGAGAGAGAGTAGAGTGAGTGAGAGAGTAGCGTGAGAGAGAGTAGAGTGAGAGAGAGAGTAGAGTGAGTGAGAGAGTAGAGTGAAAGAGTAGAGTGAGAGAGAGTAGAGTGAGAGAGAGAATAGAGAGAGAGTAGAGTGAGAGAGAGAATAGAGTGAGAGAGAGAGTAGAGAGAGAGAGTAGAGTGAGAGAGAGAGTAGAGTGAGAGAGAATAGAGTGAGAGAGAGAATAGAGTGAGAGAGAGAGTAGAGTGAGAGAGAATAGAGTGAGAGAGAGAGTAGAGTGAGAGAGAGTAGAGTGAGACAGAGAATAGAGTGAGAGAGAGTAGAGTGAGAGAGAGAAGAGTGAGAGAGAGAGAATAGAGAGAGAGTAGAGTGAGAGAGAGAATAGAGTGAGAGAGAGTAGAGTGAGACAGAAAGTAGTGAGAGAGAGAGTAGAGTGAGAGAGAGTAGAGTGAGAGAGAGAATAGAGTGAGAGAGCGAGTAGAGTGAGTGAGAGAGTAGAGTGAGAGAGTAGAGTGAGAGAGAGTAGAGTGAGAGAGAGAGTAGAGTGAGTGAGAGAGTAGAGTGAGAGAGAGTAGAGTGAGAGAGAGAAGCGTGAGAGAGAGAATAGAGAGAGAGTAGAGTGAGAGAGAGAATAGAGTGAGAGAGAGAGTAGAGTGAGAGAGTAGAGTCAGAGAGTAGAGTGAGAGAGAGAGTAGAGTGAGAGAGAGAGTAGAGTGAGAGAGAGTAGAGTGAGAGAGAGAGTAGAGTGAGAGAGAGTAGAGTGAGAGAGAATAGAGTGAGAGAGAGAGTAGAGTGAGAGAGAATAGAGTGAGAGAGAGTAGAGTGAGAGAGAGTAGAGTGAGAGAGAATAGAGTGAGAGAGAGAGTAGAGTGAGAGAGAGTAGAGTGAGACAGAGAATAGAGTGAGAGAGAGTAGAGTGAGACAGAGAATAGAGTGAGACAGAGAATAGAGTGAGAGAGAGAAGAGTGAGAGAGAGAGAATAGAGAGAGAGTAGAGTGAGAGAGAGAATAGAGTGAGAGAGAGAGTAGAGTGAGACAGAGAGTAGAGTGAGTGAGAGAGTAGAGTGAGACAGAGAGTAGAGTGAGAGAGAGAGTAGAGTGAGTGAGAGAGTAGAGTGAGAGAGAGTAGAGTGAGAGAGAGAATAGAGTGAGAGAGAGAGTAGAGTGAGACAGAAAGTAGTGAGAGAGAGAGTAGAGTGAGACAGAGAGTAGAGTGAGAGAGAGTAGAGTGAGAGAGAGAGTAGAGTGAGTGAGAGAGTAGAGTGAGAGAGTAGAGTGAGAGAGAGTAGAGTGAGAGAGAGAAGAGTGAGAGAGAGAGAATAGCGAGAGAGTAGAGTGAGAGAGAGAATAGAGTGAGAGAGAGAGTAGAGTGAGACAGAGAGTAGAGTGAGAGAGAGAGTAGAGTGAGTGAGAGAGTAGAGTGAGAGAGAGTAGAGTGAGAGAGAATAGAGTGAGAGAGAGTAGAGTGAGTGAGAGAGTAGAGTGAGAGAGAGTAGAGTGAGAGAGTAGAGTGAGAGAGAGAGTAGAGTGAGAGAGAGAATAGAGTGAGAGAGAGAGTAGAGTGAGAGAGAATAGAGTGAGAGAGAGAGTAGAGTGAGAGAGAGTAGAGTGAGACAGAGAATAGAGTGAGAGAGAGTAGAGTGAGAGAGAGAAGAGTGAGAGAGAGAGAATAGAGAGAGAGTAGAGTGAGAGAGAGAATAGAGTGAGAGAGAGAGTAGAGTGAGACAGAAAGTAGTGAGAGAGAGAGTAGAGTGAGAGAGAGTAGAGTGAGAGAGAATAGAGTGAGAGAGAGAAGAGTGAGAGAGAGAGTAGAGTGAGTGAGAGAGTAGAGTGAGAGAGAGTAGAGTGAGAGAGAGAGTAGAGTGAGTGAGAGAGTAGAGTGAGAGAGTAGAGTGAGAGAGAGTAGAGTGAGACAGAGAAGAGTGAGAGAGAGAGAATAGCGAGAGAGTAGAGTGAGAGAGAGAATAGAGTGAGAGAGAGAGTAGAGTGAGACAGAGAGTAGAGTGAGTCAGAGAGTAGAGTGAGTGAGAGAGTAGAGTGAGAGAGTAGAGTGAGAGAGAGTAGAGTGAGAGAGAATAGAGTGAGAGAGAGAGTAGAGTGAGAGAGAGTAGAGTGAGAGAGAGAGTAGAGTGAGTGAGAGAGTAGAGTGAGAGAGTAGAGTGAGAGAGAGTAGAGTGAGAGAGTAGAGTGAGAGAGAGAATAGAGTGAGAGAGAGAGTAGAGTGAGAGAGAATAGAGTGAGAGAGAGAGTAGAGTGAGAGAGAGTAGAGTGAGACAGAGAATAGAGTGAGAGAGAGTAGAGTGAGAGAGAGAAGAGTGAGAGAGAGAGAATAGAGAGAGAGTAGAGTGAGAGAGAGAGTAGAGTGAGAGAGAGAGTAGAGTGAGACAGAAAGTAGTGAGAGAGAGAGTAGAGTGAGAGAGAGTAGAGTGAGAGAGAGAATAGAGTGAGAGAGAGAGTAGAGTGAGTGAGAGAGTAGAGTGAGAGAGTAGAGTGAGAGAGAGAGTAGAGTGAGTGAGAGAGTAGAGTGAGAGAGAGTAGAGTGAGAGAGAGAAGAGTGAGAGAGAGAATAGAGTGAGAGAGAGAAGAGTGAGAGAGAGAGTAGAGTGAGTGAGAGAGTAGAGTGAGAGAGAGTAGAGTGAGAGAGAGAGTAGAGTGAGTGAGAGAGTAGAGTGAGAGAGAGTAGAGTGAGACAGAGAGTAGAGTGAGAGAGAGAGTAGAGTGAGAGAGAGAGTAGAGTGAGAGAGAATAGAGTGAGAGAGAGAGTAGAGTGAGAGAGAGTAGAGTGAGACAGAGATGAGACAGAGAGTAGAGTGAGAGAAGAGAGTAGAGTGAGAGGAGTTAGAGTGAGAGAGAATAGAGTGAGAGAGAGTAGAGTGTGAGAGAGTAGAGTGAGACAGAGAGTAGAGTGAGACAGAGAGTAGAGTGAGAGAGAGATAGATTGAGTGAGAGAGTAGAGTGAGAGAGAGTAGAGTGAGTGAGAGAGTAGTGTGAGAGTGAGAGAGAGAGTAGAGTGAGAAGAGAGAGTGAGAGAGAGAGAATAGAGAGAGAGTAGAGTGAGAGGAGTAGAGTGAGAGAGAGAAGTAGAGTGAGGAAGAGAGTAGAGTGAGAGAGAGAGTAGAGTGAGAAGAGATAGAGTGAGAGAGAAGTAGAGTGAGAGAGAGTAGAGTGAGAGAGAGAGTAGAGTGAGAGAGTAGAGTGAGAAGAGTAGTGGAGAGAGAGTAGAGTGAGAGAGAGTAGAGTGAGAGAGAGAGTAGAGTGAGAGAGAGAGTAGAGTGAGAGAGAAGAGTGAGAGAGAGAGTAGAGGAGAGAGTAGAGTGAGAGAGAGAGTAGAGTGAGAGAGAGGTTAGAGTGAGAAGAGAGTAGATTGAGAGAGAGAGTAGAGTGATGAGAGAGTAAGTGAGAGAGTAGAGTTGAGAGAGAGAATAGTTGAGAGAGAGAGTAGAGTGAGAGAGAGTAGAGTGAGAGAGAGAGTAGAGTGAGAGAAAGAATAGAGTGAGAGAGAGAGTAGAGTGAGACAGAAAGTAGTGAGAGAGAGAGTAGAGTGAAGAGAGAGAGAGCTAGAGTGAGAGAGATAGAGTGAGACAGAGAGTAGAGTGAGAGAGAGAGTAGAGTGAGTGAGAGAGTAGAGTGAGAGAGAAGATAGAGTGAGAGAGAGAGAGTGAGAAGTGAGAGAGGTAGAGTGAGAGAGAGTAGAGTGAGAGAGGAAGAGTAGAGTGAGTGAGAGAGTAGAGTGAGAGAGTAGAGTGAGAGAGAGTAGACTGAGAGAGAGAATAGAGAGAGAGTAGAGTGAGAGAGAGAATTAGAGTGAGAGAGAAAGTAGAGAGAGAGAGTAGAGTGAGAGAGGTAGAGTGAGAGAGTAGAGTGAGAGAGAGAATTAGAGTGAGAGAGAGAGTAGAGTGAGGGAGTATAGAGTGAGAGAGAGAGTAGAGTGAGAGAGAGGAATAGAGTGAGAGAGAGAGTAGAGTGATAGAGAGTAGAGTGAGACAGAGAATAGAGTGAGAGAGAGTAGATGAGAGAGAGAGAGTGAGAGAGAGAATAGAGTGAGAGAGTAGAGTGAGACAGAAAGAGTGAGAGAGAGAGTAGAGTGAGGAGAGTAGAAGTGAGAGAGAGAGTAGAGTGAGAGAGAGAATAGAGTGAGACAGAGAGTAGAGTGAGAGAGAGAGTAGAGGTGAGTGAGAGAGTAGAGTGAGAGAGTAGAGTGAGAGAGAGAGAGAGAATAGAGTGAAGAGAGAAGTAGAGAGAGAAGTAGAGAGAGAGAGAAGTAGAGTGAGAGAGTAGAGTGAGAGAGAGAATAGAGAGAATAGAGTGAGAGAGAGAGTAGAGTGAGGGAGAATAGAGTGAGAGAGAGAGTAGAGTGAGAGAGAGAATAGAGTGAGAGAGAGAGTAGAGTGATAGAGAGTAGAGTGAGACAGAGAATAGAGTGAGAGAGAGTAGAGTGAGAGAGAGTAGAGTGAGAGAGAGAATAGAGTGAGAGAGTAGAGTGAGACAGAAAGTAGTGAGAGAGAGAGTAGAGTGAGAGAGAGTAGAGTGAGAGAGAGAGTAGAGTGAGAGAGAGAATAGAGTGAGAGAGCGAGTAGAGTGAGACAGAGAGTAGAGTGAGAGAGAGAGTAGAGTGAGTGAGAGAGTAGAGTGAGAGAGTAGAGTGAGAGAGAGTAGAGTGAGAGAGAGTAGAGTGAGAGAGAGAAGCGTGAGAGAGAGAATAGAGAGAGAGTAGAGTGAGAGAGAGAATAGAGTGAGAGAGAGAGTAGAGTGAGAGAGAGTAGAGTGAGAGAGTAGAGTCAGAGAGTAGAGTGAGAGAGAGAGTAGAGTGAGAGAGAGTAGAGTGAGAGAGAGAGTAGAGTGAGAGAGAGTAGAGTGAGAGAGAATAGAGTGAGAGAGAGAGTAGAGTGAGAGAGAGAATAGAGTGAGAGAGAGAGTAGAGTGAGAGAGAGTAGAGTGAGACAGAGAGTAGAGTGAGAGAGAGTAGAGTGAGAGAGAGTAGAGTGAGTGAGAGAGTAGAGTGAGAGAGAGTAGAGTGAGAGAGAGAAGAGTGAGAGAGAGAGAATAGAGAGAGAGTAGAGTGAGAGAGAGAATAGAGTGAGAGAGAGAGTAGAGTGAGACAGAGAGTAGAGTGAGAGAGAGAGTAGAGTGAGACAGAGAGTAGAGTGAGACAGAGAGTAGAGTGAGTGAGAGAGTAGAGTGAGAGAGAGAGTAGAGTGAGAGAGAGTAGAGTGAGACAGAAAGTAGTGAGAGAGAGAGTAGAGTGAGAGAGAGAGTAGAGTGAGACAGAGAGTAGAGTGAGAGAGAGTAGAGTGAGAGAGAGAGTAGAGTGAGTGAGAGAGTAGAGTGAGAGAGTAGAGTGAGAGAGAGAGTAGAGCGAGAGAGTAGAGTGAGAGAGAGAATAGAGTGAGAGAGAGAGTAGAGTGAGACAGAGAGTAGAGTGAGAGAGAGAGTAGAGTGAGTGAGAGAGTAGAGTGAGAGAGTAGAGTGAGAGAGAGTAGAGTGAGAGAGAATAGAGTGAGAGAGAGAGTAGAGTGAGAGAGAGTAGAGTGAGAGAGAGAGTAGAGTGAGAGAAAGAATAGAGTGAGAGAGAGAGTAGAGTGAGACAGAAAGTAGTGAGAGAGAGAGTAGAGTGAGAGAGAGACTAGAGTGAGAGAGAGTAGAGTGAGACAGAGAGTAGAGTGAGAGAGAGAGTAGAGTGAGTGAGAGAGTAGAGTGAGAGAGAGTAGAGTCAGAGAGAGAGTAGAGTGAGTGAGAGAGTAGAGTGAGAGAGAGTAGAGTGAGAGAGAGAGTAGAGTGAGTGAGAGAGTAGAGTGAGAGAGTAGAGTGAGAGAGAGTAGACTGAGAGAGAGAATAGAGAGAGAGTAGAGTGAGAGAGAGAATAGAGTGAGAGAGAAAGTAGAGAGAGAGAGTAGAGTGAGAGAGAGTAGAGTGAGAGAGTAGAGTGAGAGAGAGAATAGAGTGAGAGAGAGAGTAGAGTGAGAGAGAATAGAGTGAGAGAGAGAGTAGAGTGATAGAGAGTAGAGTGAGACAGAGAATAGAGTGAGAGAGAGTAGAGTGAGAGAGAGAAGAGTGAGAGAGAAAGAATAGAGAGAGAGTAGAGTGAGAGAGAGAATAGAGTGAGAGAGAGAGTAGAGTGAGACAGAAAGTAGTGAGAGAGAGAGTAGAGTGAGAGAGAGTAGAGTGAGAGAGAGAGTAGAGTGAGAGAGAGAATAGAGTGAGAGAGCGAGTAGAGTGAGACAGAGAGTAGAGTGAGAGAGAGAGTAGAGTGATTGAGAGAGTAGAGTGAGAGAGTAGAGTGAGAGAGAGTAGAGTGAGAGAGAGAAGCGGTGAGAGAGAGAATAGAGAGAGAGTAGAGTGAGAGAGAGAATAGAGTGAGAGAGAGAGTAGAATGAGAGAGAGTAGAGTGAGAGAGTAGAGTCAGAGCAGTAGAGTGAGAGAGAGTAGAGTGAGAGAGAGTAGAGTGAGAGAGAGAATAGAGTGAGAGAGAGTAGAGTGAGAGAGTAGAGTGAGAGAGAGTAGAGTGAGAGAGAGTAGAGTGAGAGAGAGAAGCGTGAGAGAGAGAATAGAGAGAGAGTAGAGTGAGAGAGAGAATAGAGTGAGAGAGAGAGTAGAGTGAGAGAGAGTAGAGTGAGAGAGTAGAGTCAGAGAGTAGAGTGAGAGAGAGAGTAGAGTGAGAGAGAGTAGAGTGAGAGAGAGAGTAGAGTGAGAGAGAGTAGAGTGAGAGAGAATAGAGTGAGAGAGAGAGTAGAGTGAGAGAGAGAATAGAGTGAGAGAGAGTGTAGAGTGGAGAGAGAGTAGAGTGAGACAGAGAGTAGAGTGAGAGAGAGTAGAGTGAGAGAGAGTAGAGTGAGAGAGAGTAGAGTGAGAGAGAGTAGAGTGAGACAGAGAATAGAGTGAGAGAGAGAGTAGAGTGAGAGAGAGTAGAGTGAGAGAGTAGAGTGAGAGAGAATAGAGTGAGAGAGTAGAGTGAGAGAGAGAATAGAGTGAGAGAGAGAGCGAGTAGAGTGAGAGAGAGAGTAGAGTGAGACAGAGAGTAGTGAGAGAGAGAATAGAGTGAGAGAGAGTAGAGTGAGAGAGTAGAGTGAGAGAGAGAGTAGAGTGAGAGAGAGAGAGAGTAGAGTGAGAGAGTAGAGTGAGACAGAGAATAGAGTGAGAGAGAGTAGAGTGAGAGAGAGAGTAGAGTGAGAGAGAGTAGAGTGAGAGAGTAGAGTGAGAGAGAATAGAGTGAGAGAGTAGAGTGAGAGAGAGAATAGAGTGAGAGAGAGAGAGTAGAGTGAGAGAGAGAGTAGAGTGAGACAGAGAGTAGTGAGAGAGAGAATAGAGTGAGAGAGAGTAGAGTGAGAGAGAGTAGAGTGAGAGAGAGAGTAGAGTGAGAGAGTAGAGTGAGAGAGTAGAGTGAGAGAGAGAGAGAGTAGAGTGAGAGAGAGTAGAGTGAGAGAGAGAGTAGAGTGAGAGAGAGTAGAGTGAGAGAGAGTAGAGTGAGACAGAGAGTAGAGTGAGAGAGAGAGTAAAGTCAGAGAGAGTAGAGTGAGAGAGAGTAGAGTGAGAGAGAGAATAGAGTGAGAGAGAGAGTAGAGTGAGAGAGAGTAGTGAGAGAGAGAGAATAGAGTGAGAGAGAGAATAGAGTGAGAGAGAGTAGTGAGAGAGAGAATAGAGTGAGAGAGAGTAGTGAGAGAGAGAGAATAGAGTGAGAGAGAGTAGTGAGAGAGAGAGTAGAGTGAGAGAGAGTAGTGAGAGAGAGTAGAGTGAGACAGAGAGTAGACTGAGAGAGAGTAGAGTGAGAGAGAGAATAGAGTGAGAGAGAGTAGTGAGAGAGAGTAGAGTGAGAGAGAGAGTAGACTGAGAGAGAGTAGAGTGAGAGAGAGTAGAGTGAGAGAGAGTAGAGTGAGAGAGAGAGAGAAGCGTGAGAGAGAGAATAGAGAGAGAGTAGAGTGAGAGAGAGAATAGAGTGAGAGAGAGAGTAGAGTGAGAGAGAGTAGAGTGAGAGAGTAGAGTCAGAGAGTAGAGTGAGAGAGAGAGTAGAGTGAGAGAGAGTAGAGTGAGAGAGAGAGTAGAGTGAGAGAGAGTAGAGTGAGAGAGAATAGAGTGAGAGAGAGAGTAGAGTGAGAGAGAGAATAGAGTGAGAGAGAGAGTAGAGTGAGAGAGAGTAGAGTGAGACAGAGAGTAGAGTGAGAGAGAGTAGAGTGAGAGAGAGTAGAGTGAGTGAGAGAGTAGAGTGAGAGAGAGTAGAGTGAGAGAGAGAAGAGTGAGAGAGAGAGAATAGAGAGAGAGTAGAGTGAGAGAGAGAATAGAGTGAGAGAGAGAGTAGAGTGAGACAGAGAGTAGAGTGAGAGAGAGAGTAGAGTGAGACAGAGAGTAGAGTGAGACAGAGAGTAGAGTGAGTGAGAGAGTAGAGTGAGAGAGAGAGTAGAGTGAGAGAGAGTAGAGTGAGACAGAAAGTAGTGAGAGAGAGAGTAGAGTGAGAGAGAGAGTAGAGTGAGACAGAGAGTAGAGTGAGAGAGAGTAGAGTGAGAGAGAGAGTAGAGTGAGTGAGAGAGTAGAGTGAGAGAGTAGAGTGAGAGAGAGAGTAGAGCGAGAGAGTAGAGTGAGAGAGAGAATAGAGTGAGAGAGAGAGTAGAGTGAGACAGAGAGTAGAGTGAGAGAGAGAGTAGAGTGAGTGAGAGAGTAGAGTGAGAGAGAGTAGAGTGAGAGAGAGTAGAGTGAGAGAGAATAGAGTGAGAGAGAGAGTAGAGTGAGAGAGAGTAGAGTGAGAGAGAGAGTAGAGTGAGAGAAAGAATAGAGTGAGAGAGAGAGTAGAGTGAGACAGAAAGTAGTGAGAGAGAGAGAGTAGAGTGAGAGAGAGACTAGAGTGAGAGAGAGTAGAGTGAGACAGAGAGTAGAGTGAGAGAGAGAGTAGAGTGAGTGAGAGAGTAGAGTGAGAGAGAGTAGAGTCAGAGAGAGAGTAGAGTGAGTGAGAGAGTAGAGTGAGAGAGAGTAGAGTGAGAGAGAGAGTAGAGTGAGTGAGAGAGTAGAGTGAGAGAGTAGAGTGAGAGAGAGTAGACTGAGAGAGAGAATAGAGAGAGAGTAGAGTGAGAGAGAGAATAGAGTGAGAGAGAAAGTAGAGAGAGAGAGTAGAGTGAGAGAGAGTAGAGTGAGAGAGTAGAGTGAGAGAGAGAATAGAGTGAGAGAGAGAGTAGAGTGAGAGAGAATAGAGTGAGAGAGAGAGTAGAGTGATAGAGAGTAGAGTGAGACAGAGAATAGAGTGAGAGAGAGTAGAGTGAGAGAGAGAAGAGTGAGAGAGAAAGAATAGAGAGAGAGTAGAGTGAGAGAGAGAATAGAGTGAGAGAGAGAGTAGAGTGAGACAGAAAGTAGTGAGAGAGAGAGTAGAGTGAGAGAGAGTAGAGTGAGAGAGAGAGTAGAGTGAGAGAGAGAATAGAGTGAGAGAGCGAGTAGAGTGAGACAGAGAGTAGAGTGAGAGAGAGAGTAGAGTGATTGAGAGAGTAGAGTGAGAGAGTAGAGTGAGAGAGAGTAGAGTGAGAGAGAGAAGCGTGAGAGAGAGAATAGAGAGAGAGTAGAGTGAGAGAGAGACTAGAGTGAGAGAGAGAGTAGAATGAGAGAGAGTAGAGTGAGAGAGTAGAGTCAGAGAGTAGAGTGAGAGAGAGAGTAGAGTGAGAGAGAGTAGAGTGAGAGAGAGAATAGAGTGAGAGAGAGTAGAGTGAGAGAGTAGAGTGAGAGAGAGTAGAGTGAGAGAGAGTAGAGTGAGAGAGAGAAGCGTGAGAGAGAGAATAGAGAGAGAGTAGAGTGAGAGAGAGAATAGAGTGAGAGAGAGAGTAGAGTGAGAGAGAGTAGAGTGAGAGAGTAGAGTCAGAGAGTAGAGTGAGAGAGAGAATAGAGTGAGAGAGAGTAGAGTGAGAGAGAGTAGAGTGAGAGAGAGAGTAGAGTGAGAGAGAGAGAGAGTAGAGTGAGAGAGAGAATAGAGTGAGAGAGAGTGTAGAGTGAGAGAGAGTAGAGTGAGACAGAGAGTAGAGTGAGAGAGAGTAGAGTGAGAGAGAGTAGAGTGAGAGAGAGAGTAGAGTGAGAGAGAGTAGAGTGAGACAGAGAATAGAGTGAGAGAGAGAGTAGAGTGAGAGAGAGTAGAGTGAGAGAGTATAGTGAGAGAGAATAGAGTGAGAGAGTAGAGTGAGAGAGAGAATAGAGTGAGAGAGAGAGAGAGTAGAGTGAGAGAGAGAGTAGAGTGAGACAGAGAGTAGTGAGAGAGAGAATAGAGTGAGAGAGAGTAGAGTGAGAGAGAGTAGAGTGAGAGAGAGAGTAGAGTGAGAGAGAGAGAGAGTAGAGTGAGAGAGAGTAGAGTGAGACAGAGAATAGAGTGAGAGAGAGTAGAGTGAGAGAGAGAGTAGAGTGAGAGAGAGTAGAGTGAGAGAGTAGAGTGAGAGAGAATAGAGTGAGAGAGTAGAGTGAGAGAGAGAATAGAGTGAGAGAGAGAGAGTAGAGTGAGAGAGAGAGTAGAGTGAGACAGAGAGTAGTGAGAGAGAGAATAGAGTGAGAGAGAGTAGAGTGAGAGAGAGTAGAGTGAGAGAGAGAGTAGAGTGAGAGAGTAGAGTGAGAGAGAGAGTAGAGTGAGAGAGTAGAGTGAGAGAGTAGAGTGAGAGAGAGAGAGAGTAGAGTGAGAGAGAGTAGAGTGAGAGAGAGAGTAGAGTGAGAGAGAGTAGAGTGAGAGAGAGTAGAGTGAGACAGAGAGTAGAGTGAGAGAGAGAGTAAAGTCAGAGAGAGTAGAGTGAGAGAGAGTAGAGTGAGAGAGAGAATAGAGTGAGAGAGAGAGTAGAGTGAGAGAGAGTAGTGAGAGAGAGAGAATAGAGTGAGAGAGAGAATAGAGTGAGAGAGAGTAGTGAGAGAGAGAATAGAGTGAGAGAGAGTAGTGAGAGAGAGAGAATAGAGTGAGAGAGAGTAGTGAGAGAGAGAGTAGAGTGAGAGAGAGTAGTGAGAGAGAGTAGAGTGAGACAGAGAGTAGACTGAGAGAGAGTAGAGTGAGAGAGAGAATAGAGTGAGAGAGAGTAGTGAGAGAGAGTAGAGTGAGAGAGAGAGTAGACTGAGAGAGAGTAGAGTGAGAGAGAGAATAGACTGAGAGAGAGAATAGACTGAGAGAGAGTAGAGTGAGAGAGAGAATAGAGTGAGAATAGAGTGAGAGAGAGTAGTGAGAGAGAGAGTAGAGTGAGAGAGAATAGAGTGAGAGAGAGAGTAGAGTGAGAGAGAGAATAGACTGAGAGAGAGAATAGACTGAGAGAGAGTAGAGTGAGAGAGAGAATAGAGTGAGAATAGAGTGAGAGAGAGTAGTGAGAGAGAGAGTAGAGTGAGAGAGAATAGAGTGAGAGAGAGAGTAGAGTGAGAGAGAGAGTAGAGTGAGAGAGTAGAGTGAGAGAGAGTAGAGTGAGAGAGAGAAGCATGAGAGAGAGAATAGAGAGAGAGTGAGAGAGAGAATAGAGTGAGAGAGAGAGTAGAGTGAGAGAGAGTAGAGTGAGAGAGTAGAGTGAGAGAGTAGAGTGAGAGAGAGAGTAGAGTGAGAGAGAGAGTAGAGTGAGAGAGAGTAGAGTGAGAGAGAATAGAGTGAGAGAGAGAGTAGAGTGAGAGAGAATAGAGTGAGAGAGAGAATAGAGTGAGAGAGAGAGTAGAGTGAGAGAGAATAGAGTGAGAGAGAGAGTAGAGTGAGAGAGAGTAGAGTGAGACAGAGAATAGAGTGAGAGAGAGTAGAGTGAGAGAGAGAGTAGAGTGAGAGAGAGTAGAGTGAGACAGAGAATAGAGTGAGAGAGAGAGTAGAGTGAGAGAGAGTAGAGTGAGAGAGTAGAGTGAGAGAGAATAGAGTGAGAGAGTAGAGTGAGAGAGAGAATAGAGTGAGAGAGAGAGAGAGTAGAGTGAGAGAGAGAGTAGAGTGAGACAGAGAGTAGTGAGAGAGAGAATAGAGTGAGAGAGAGTAGAGTGAGAGAGAGTAGAGTGAGAGAGAGAGTAGAGTGAGAGAGTAGAGTGAGAGAGTAGAGTGAGAGAGAGAGAGAGTAGAGTGAGAGAGAGTAGAGTGAGACAGAGAATAGAGTGAGAGAGAGTAGAGTGAGAGAGAGAGTAGAGTGAGAGAGAGTAGAGTGAGAGAGTAGAGTGAGAGAGAATAGAGTGAGAGAGTAGAGTGAGAGAGAGAATAGAGTGAGAGAGAGAGAGTAGAGTGAGAGAGAGAGTAGAGTGAGACAGAGAGTAGTGAGAGAGAGAATAGAGTGAGAGAGAGTAGAGTGAGAGAGAGTAGAGTGAGAGAGAGAGTAGAGTGAGAGAGTAGAGTGAGAGAGTAGAGTGAGAGAGAGAGTAGAGTGAGAGAGTAGAGTGAGAGAGTAGAGTGAGAGAGAGAGAGAGTAGAGTGAGAGAGAGTAGAGTGAGAGAGAGAGTAGAGTGAGAGAGAGTAGAGTGAGAGAGAGTAGAGTGAGACAGAGAGTAGAGTGAGAGAGAGAGTAAAGTCAGAGAGAGTAGAGTGAGAGAGAGTAGAGTGAGAGAGAGAATAGAGTGAGAGAGAGAGTAGAGTGAGAGAGAGTAGTGAGAGAGAGAGAATAGAGTGAGAGAGAGAATAGAGTGAGAGAGAGTAGTGAGAGAGAGAATAGAGTGAGAGAGAGTAGTGAGAGAGAGAGAATAGAGTGAGAGAGAGTAGTGAGAGAGAGAGTAGAGTGAGAGAGAGTAGTGAGAGAGAGTAGAGTGAGACAGAGAGTAGACTGAGAGAGAGTAGAGTGAGAGAGAGAATAGAGTGAGAGAGAGTAGTGAGAGAGAGTAGAGTGAGAGAGAGAGTAGACTGAGAGAGAGTAGAGTGAGAGAGAGAATAGACTGAGAGAGAGAATAGACTGAGAGAGAGTAGAGTGAGAGAGAGAATAGAGTGAGAATAGAGTGAGAGAGAGTAGTGAGAGAGAGAGTAGAGTGAGAGAGAATAGAGTGAGAGAGAGAGTAGAGTGAGAGAGAGAATAGACTGAGAGAGAGAATAGACTGAGAGAGAGTAGAGTGAGAGAGAGAATAGAGTGAGAATAGAGTGAGAGAGAGTAGTGAGAGAGAGAGTAGAGTGAGAGAGAATAGAGTGAGAGAGAGAGTAGAGTGAGAGAGAGAGTAGAGTGAGAGAGTAGAGTGAGAGAGAGTAGAGTGAGAGAGAGAAGCATGAGAGAGAGAATAGAGAGAGAGTGAGAGAGAGAATAGAGTGAGAGAGAGAGTAGAGTGAGAGAGAGTAGAGTGAGAGAGTAGAGTGAGAGAGTAGAGTGAGAGAGAGAGTAGAGTGAGAGAGAGAGTAGAGTGAGAGAGAGTAGAGTGAGAGAGAATAGAGTGAGAGAGAGAGTAGAGTGAGAGAGAATAGAGTGAGAGAGAGAATAGAGTGAGAGAGAGAGTAGAGTGAGAGAGAATAGAGTGAGAGAGAGAGTAGAGTGAGAGAGAGTAGAGTGAGACAGAGAATAGAGTGAGAGAGAGTAGAGTGAGAGAGAGAGTAGAGTGAGAGAGAGTAGAGTGAGAGAGAATAGAGTGAGAGAGTAGAGTGAGAGAGAGAATAGAGTGAGAGAGTAGAGTGAGAGAGAGAGTAGAGTGAGAGAGAGAGAGTAGAGTGAGTGAGAGAGTAGAGTGAGTGAGAGAGTAGAGTGAGAGAGTAGAGTCAGAGAGAGTAGAGTGAGAGAGAGAATAGAGTGAGAGAGAGAGTAGAGTGAGACAGAAAGTAGTGAGAGAGAGAGTAGAGTGAGAGAGAGAGTAGAGTGAGACAGAGAGTAGAGTGAGAGAGAGTAGAGTGAGAGAGAGAGTAGAGTGAGTGAGAGAGTAGAGTGAGAGAGTAGAGTGAGAGAGAGAGTAGAGCGAGAGAGTAGAGTGAGAGAGAGAATAGAGTGAGAGAGAGAGTAGAGTGAGACAGAGAGTAGAGTGAGAGAGAGAGTAGAGTGAGAGAGTAGAGTGAGAGAGAATAGAGTGAGAGAGAATAGAGTGAGAGAGAGAGTAGAGTGAGAGAGAGAGTAGAGTGAGAGAAAGAATAGAGTGAGAGAGAGAGTAGAGTGAGACAGAAAGTAGTGAGAGAGAGAGTAGAGTGAGAGAGAGAGTAGAGTGAGAGAGAGTAGAGTGAGACAGAGAGTAGAGTGAGAGAGAGAGTAGAGTGAGTGAGAGAGTAGAGTGAGAGAGAGTAGAGTGAGTGAGAGTAGAGTGAGAGAGAGTAGAGTGAGTGAGAGAGTAGAGTGAGAGAGTAGAGTGAGAGAGAGTAGAGTGAGAGAGAGAAGAGTGAGAGAGAGAATAGAGAGAGAGTAGAGTGAGAGAGAGAATAGAGTGAGAGAGAGAGTAGAGAGAGAGAGTAGAGTGAGAGAGTAGAGTGAGAGAGAGAATAGAGTGAGAGAGAGAGTAGAGTGAGAGAGAATAGAGTGAGAGAGAGAGTAGAGAGAGAGAGAATAGAGTGAGAGAGAGAGTAGAGTGAGAGAGAATAGAGTGAGAGAGAGAGTAGAGTGAGAGAGAGTAGAGTGAGACAGAGAATAGAGTGAGAGAGAGTAGAGTGAGAGAGAGAAGAGTGAGAGAGAGAGAATAGAGAGAGAGTAGAGTGAGAGAGAGAATAGAGTGAGAGAGAGAGTAGAGTGAGACAGAAAGTAGTGAGAGAGAGAGTAGAGTGAGAGAGAGTAGAGTGAGAGAGAGAGTAGAGTGAGAGAGAGAATAGAGTGAGAGAGAGAGTAGAGTGAGACAGAGAGTAGAGTGAGAGAGAGAGTAGAGTGAGTGAGAGAGTAGAGTGAGAGAGAGTAGAGTGAGAGAGAGAGTAGAGTGAGTGAGAGAGTAGAGTGAGAGAGAGTAGAGTGAGAGAGAGAAGCGTGAGAGAGAGAATAGAGAGAGAGTAGAGTGAGAGAGAGAATAGAGTGAGAGAGAGAGTAGAGTGAGAGAGAGTAGAGTGAGAGAGTAGAGTCAGAGAGTAGAGTGAGAGAGAGAGTAGAGTGAGAGAGAGTAGAGTGAGAGAGAGAGTAGAGTGAGAGAGAGTAGAGTGAGAGAGAATAGAGTGAGAGAGAGAGTAGAGTGAGAGAGAATAGAGTGAGAGAGAGAATAGAGTGAGAGAGAGAGTAGAGTGAGAGAGAATAGAGTGAGAGAGAGAGTAGAGTGAGAGAGAGTCGAGTGAGACAGAGAGCTAGCGTCGAGAGAGAGAGAGTGAGAGCGAGCACTAGAGTGCGCGAGAGTAGAGTCGAGAGAGATAGAGTGAGAGAGAGAGAGTCGACGAGCTTAGTGAGAGAGAGAGGAGAATAGAGTGAGAGAGAGAGTAGAGAGAGAGAGAGAGAGAGAGTGAGAGAGTCGAGTGAGACAGAGAGTAGAGTGAGAGAGAGCGTAGTGAGAGAGCAGAGTGCGAGAGAGAAGAGTAGAGAGAGAGATAGAGTGAGAGAGAGAGTGACAGAGAGTGAGAGCGCTCGAGTCGAGACAAGAGTAGAGTGAGAGAGTAGAGTGAGAGAGAGAGTAGAGTGAGAGTAGAGTGTAGAGTGAGAGAGAGTAGAGTGAGACAGAGAGTAGTGAGAGAGTCGAGTGAGACAGAGAGTAGAGTGAGAGAGAGTAGAGTGAGAGAGAGAGTAAAGTGAGAGAGAGTAGAGTGAGAGAGAGTAGAATGAGAGAGAGAATAGAGTGAGAGAGAGAGTAGAGTGAGAGAGAGTAGTGAGAGAGAGAGAATAGAGTGAGAGAGAGTAGTGAGAGAGAGAATAGAGTGAGAGAGAGAGTAGAGTGAGAGAGAGTAGTGAGAGAGAGAGAATAGAGTGAGAGAGAGAATAGAGTGAGAGAGAGTAGTGAGAGAGAGTAGAGTGAGACAGAGAGTAGACTGAGAGAGAGTAGAGTGAGAGAGAGAATAGAGTGAGAGAGAGAATAGAGTGAGAGAGAGTAGTGAGAGAGAGTAGAGTGAGAGAGAGAGTAGACTGAGAGAGAGTAGAGTGAGAGAGAGAATAGACTGAGAGAGAGAATAGACTGAGAGAGAGTAGAGTGAGAGAGAGAATAGAGTGAGAATAGAGTGAGAGAGAGAAGTGAGAGAGAGAGTAGAGTGAGAGAGAGAATAGAGTGAGAGAGAGTAGTGAGAGAGAGAGTAGAGTGAGAGAGAGTAGAGTGAGAGAGAGAATAGAGTGAGAGAGAGAGTAGAGTGAGTGAGAGTAGAGTGAGTGAGAGAGTAGAGTGAGAGAGAGTAGAGTGAGAGAGAGAAGCGTGAGAGAGAGAATAGAGAGAGAGTAGAGTGAGAGAGAGAATAGAGTGAGAGAGAGAGTAGAGTGAGAGAGAGTAGAGTGAGAGAGTAGAGTCAGAGAGTAGAGTGAGAGAGAGAGTAGAGTGAGAGAGAGTAGAGTGAGAGAGAGAGTAGAGTGAGAGAGAGTAGAGTGAGAGAGAATAGAGTGAGAGAGAGAGTAGAGTGAGAGAGAATAGAGTGAGAGAGAATAGAGTGAGAGAGAGAGTAGAGTGAGAGAGAATAGAGTGAGAGAGAGAGTAGAGTGAGAGAGAGTAGAGTGAGACAGAGAATAGAGTGAGAGAGAGTAGAGTGAGAGAGAGAGTAGAGTGAGAGAGAGTAGAGTGAGAGAGTAGAGTGAGAGAGAATAGAGTGAGAGAGTAGAGTGAGAGAGAGAATAGAGTGAGA
The DNA here is from genome assembly GCF_027358585.1 of Pangasianodon hypophthalmus. Taxonomy (NCBI): domain Eukaryota; kingdom Metazoa; phylum Chordata; class Actinopteri; order Siluriformes; family Pangasiidae; genus Pangasianodon; species Pangasianodon hypophthalmus. The sequence goes on from NC_069730.1 coordinate 135,471, forward strand.
GAGTAGAGTGAGAGAGAGAGTAGAGTGAGAGAGAGAGTAGAGTGAGACAGAGAGTAGTGAGAGAGAGAATAGAGTGAGAGAGAGTAGAGTGAGAGAGAATAGAGTGAGAGAGAGAGTAGAGTGAGAGAGTAGAGTGAGAGAGAGAGTAGAGTGAGACAGAGAGTAGTGAGAGAGAGTAGAGTGAGAGAGAGAATAGAGTGAGAGAGAGAGAGTAGAGTGAGAGAGAGTAGAGTGAGAGAGTGAATAGAGTGAGAGAGAGTAGAGTGAGACAGAGAGTAGTGAGAGAGTAGAGTGAGACAGAGAGTAGAGTGAGAGAGAGTAGAGTGAGAGAGAGAGTAGAGTGAGAGAGTAGAGTGAGAGAGTAGAGTGAGAGAGAGAGAGAGTAGAGTGAGAGAGAGTAGAGTGAGAGAGAGAATAGAGTGAGAGAGAGAATAGACTGAGAGAGAGTAGAGTGAGAGAGAGTAGAGTGAGACAGAGAGTAGTGAGAGAGTAGAGTGAGACAGAGAGTAGAGTGAGAGAGAGTAGAGTGAGAGAGAGAGTAAAGTGAGAGAGAGTAGAGTGAGAGAGAGTAGAGTGAGAGAGAGAATAGAGTGAGAGAGAGAGTAGAGTGAGAGAGAGTAGTGAGAGAGAGAGAATAGAAAATGAAAACACAGAAAATCTGGTGCCCAAACACAAGAAAAGCTCTTCAGATCTTATCTGACAGAAATCTGAATAAAACCTACAAGCACATTGTAATCCACACAGGGACAAATGATTTACGAGCAATGAAGGGCTCCGTGGCTCCTGCACTCAGAGAGGTGGCCATCAGAGCCTCAGGACGTTTCCCAGAAGCTAAAATAACCCTATCCACGCTATTGCCACGGAGCGACGTGCCATTTCATGTGATCCATGGAAACAATGTGGAGCTCTCTAGAACTAGTGCACTTATTCCAAATGTTCACCTCGCTTACCATAAAGATATACGGCCTCATCATATGCACGACCATATACACCTCAACAAGCAAGGAGTACAACTTTTCTCGAGAATGCTGAAAAGCACAGCACTTGGAAACACCAGAAGTCTACCCCGCAAGAACAACTCCGAGCCAGAAAGAGGCATCCACCCTTCTCCAAAGTCCAGACAGGACTCAAGAGGTGGAGCTCCATCGCAGCAGAAGAGCTACGCAGCAGCAGTCCAGCAGCCACAACACCCTGCAGCGGCCGATCTCAACCAGATAAGACACCTACTCAACATCATCTGCTCCAAACTTGTGAATTAATACTGTAGACATTCACCTAAAAAAAAAAAAAAAAAAAAAAAAAAAAAAAAAAACTCTCTTTATTGAAAAAAAGAACTCAACAAGAACTCAACATACCTTGGAAAATGACCCTGTCAATATCGTTATGGAATATACAAGGCTTAAAATCTACAGCCTTTGGGCTTAAGAGTTTAAACACAGAATTCCACAACAGCATCAAGGATATAGACATTATAATTCTACAAGAGACATGGAGCAGGACGGACACCATCACACACTGTCCCACCAACTACAGAGAAATTATTCTACCCTCACAAAAACATGATACAGTTCGACACGGCAGAAACTCAGGAGGACAAATCATCTGGTACGACTCTAAATTCGACAGCTACATTGACACAGTAAAAATCGGCAAATACCATATCTGGATCAAACTCCATAAGGAACTACTTCTGTCACAAAAAGACACATTCCTTTGTGCCATATACATCCCACCATCTGAGTCCCCCTACTACAGTGAAGACATGTTCTACACACTGGAGAAAGAGACGATCCAATTCCAGGCCCAGGGAAATGTGCTAATCTGTGGGGACATGAATGCAAGAACAGGATTACAGCCAGATTTCACAGACACGCAAGGGAACAAATATATTAACAGTAAATTACCTTATATAAATAACAATTTTTCCCACCTCCACAGAAATAACCACGACCACATTGTCAATAGAAATGGGAAAGATCTCCTGCAGATCTGTAGAAGTCTGGGTCTGTACATCGTCAACGGTAGGATACAAGGGGACACTTTAGGAAGATACACCTTTTGCTCACCTCTTGGGAATAGCACCGTAGATTATATGATAACAGACATAGATCCTCCATCTCTCAGAGCATTCACTGTCAAAGAACTAACCCCTCTGTCTGATCACAGCCAAATCACTGTGTATCTCAAAAGAACTAAAGCTAACATTAGCGCACAGTCCAGTAAGCTGTACCACATTAGAAGACCATACAGATGGACTGAAAACAGCACAGAGGAGTACCAGAAAGCAATAAGCAGTCAAAAAATACAATTGTTATTAGAGAAATTTCTTAACACCACCTATAATCACAACAAAGAAGGCATCAATTTAGCTGTGAAAGATTTAAATAATATATTTGAAAAAACAGCTAAACAGTCAAAACTGAAAACAAAAACTGGACAAAATCACATACCCAAGAATGACAAAAATTGGTTTGATCAAGACTGCATGGCGATTCGCAAACTCCTCAGAAACTTGTCAAACCAGAAACACAGAGATCCAAATAATACAGAGATTCGCCTTCTTTACTGTGAAACACTAAAACAATACAAACAAACACTCAGAACCAAAAAAGCACAATATACCCAAAAACAACGCCTTCTTTACTGTGAAACACTAAAACAATACAAACAAACACTCAGAACCAAAAAAGCACAATATACCCAAAAACAACTGACAACAATGGAGAACTCAATCAATACAAACCAATTTTGGGATAATTGGAAAAACTTGAAAAAAATTGAACATGAAGAATTGGCTATTCAAAATGGAGAAATATGGGAAACCCATTTCCAAACACTATTTAATAAAATAGCAACAGACACAAACTGTAAGCAAAATCAAATAACCAAACAACTAGAAACACTAGAACTGGCTTTTAAAGATAATCAAAATCCATTAGACTTCCCCATTACCGAAAAGGAACTTAAAGACAAAATTAAAATCCTTAAACCAAAAAAAGCATCTGGACCTGATGGAATACTAAACGAAATGATAAAACAAACTAGCACTAGATTCTTATCAGCTATTCTGAAATTATTCAATGTGGTTCTGAGTGTAGGTCACTTCCCTGACATCTGGAATCAAGGCTTGATAACACCCATCTTTAAAGACGGAGATAAATTTGACCCCAATAATTACAGAGGCATTTGTGTGAGCAGCAACCTGGGAAAGTTATTCTGTAGTGTAATAAACGCTCGACTGCTGGACTTCATCATCACACACAGTGTCTTGAGCAGAAGTCAAATCGGATTTCTACCAAATTACCGTACATCTGACCACATTTACACATTACATTCTCTCATTGGAAAACACGTCGTCCAAAATAAAAGCAAAATATATGCATGTTTTATCGACTTTAAAAAAGCATTTGATTCAATCTGGCACCAAGGACTATTTTACAAACTTCTTGAAAGTGGTGTAGGTGGTAAAACCTACGACCTTATCAAATCAATGTACACTGAAAGCAAATGTGGGGTGAAAATTAGCACAAAAAGAACAAAATACCTTTCCCAGGAGCGTGGAGTGAGACAAGGCTGCTGCCTAAGCCCAACACTATTCAATATATACATCAATGAACTGGCGCTCAGTCTGGAGCGATCCGCAGCTCCTGGTCTCACTCTACACGACTCAGAAATCAAATGTCTGCTCTACGCAGATGACCTGGTTCTGCTGTCTCCCACTCAACAGGGTCTACAGCAGAACCTGGACCTGTTGGATCAGTACTGTCAGACCTGGGCCCTGACAGTCAATCTCAAGAAAACTAAAACCATGACCTTCCAGAAAAGATCCAGATCCCAGGGATCACAACACACATTCACTTTAGGAACTAACCTTATAACACATGCATCACACTACAGTTACCTGGGTCTAAAAATCACTTCCACAGGAAACTTTAATCCTGCAGTGAATGAGCTGAGAGACAAAGCACGCCGGGCCTTTTATGCCATAAAACAACAATGCCCAATAGAGATCCCTGTCAGAATTTGGCTGAAAATATTAGAATCTGTCATTGAGCCGATTGCCCTCTATGGCAGCGAGGTGTGGGGTCCACTGACAAATCCAAACCAAGAACTGACCAAGTGGGACAATCACCCCATCGAGACCCTGCATGCAGAATTCTGTAAAAATATCCTACACACCCACCGGAACATAACAAATAACGCATGCAGGGCAGAATTAGGAAAATATCCACTAATTATAAAAATGCAGAAAAGGGCAATCAAATTCTGGAAGCATTTAAAACTCAGTGCCCCCGACTCGTACCATTATAAAGCCCTGCAATACCAAGAGCTGAACAATGGAAGCAATCCCCTCTCTCAGCTGGTCCAGAGCTTTAGTCCTGATGTTCCACTAGCACTGACTGACCCCCATCACACTGATGCCCTGGACCACAGCAACACTGCCACACACATTACATTTAACCAAATTACACAACAAATGAAACAAAATTACTTCAAACATTGGCAATCTCAAACACAACAACAAAGTAAAATGCAATGTTATTTGGCCCTAAAAAGACAGTACAATATGGCAGACTATCTGTACAAAGTAACAGATAAAAGACTGAGAACCACCTTGACCAAGTACAGACTCAGTGGCCATAAGCTCACAGTAGAGACGGGCAGACACAGGAAAACATGGATGCAGCAGGAAAAGAGGCTATGTCCACACTGCCATCAAAACAAAACCGAGACAGAGCTGCACTTTCTCACAGAATGCACAAAATACTCACAAATTCGGGAACATTTTTATCATAAATTTATACATATACACCAGAACTTTGAGTCTCTGTCAGACCGTGAGAAACTGCCCATGTTACTAGGGGAATGTGCAGACTGCTGCGTTCTAGCAGCACAGTATGTGTTCGTCTGTCACAGCATGAGGGACAGTGAGTGACTGCTCCAGTCTCTATCTCCTGCACACTTCACTGATGCTCTACTGTATTTCACTCTATTACCTAATGTTTACTGTATTACTCTTATTTACTTCTACTTGTGTACCTCTTATATTTTATAATTCAATTATTATTTGATTTGTTATTTTCTTAATTTCTTGATTTTCTTTATATTATTTTGCACTGTTTTTTAATTGTATGCAGCAACGCTGCATTGCTTTGGCAATACGAATGTACAAATATTTGTCATGCCAATAAAGCACCTAAACTGAAACTGAAACTGAAACTGAGAGAGAATAGAGTGAGAGAGAGAATAGAGTGAGAGAGAGTAGTGAGAGAGAGTAGAGTGAGACAGAGAGTAGACTGAGAGAGAGTAGAGTGAGAGAGAGAATAGAGTGAGAGAGAGTAGTGAGAGAGAGTAGAGTGAGAGAGAGAGTAGACTGAGAGAGAGTAGAGTGAGAGAGAGAATAGACTGAGAGAGAGTAGAGTGAGAGAGAGAATAGAGTGAGAATAGAGTGAGAGAGAGTAGTGAGAGAGAGAGTAGAGTGAGAGAGAGAGTAGTGAGAGAGAGTAGAGTGAGAGAGAGAGTAGAGTGAGAGAGAGTAGAGTGAGACAGAGAGTAGAGTGAGAGAGAGTAGTGAGAGAGAGTAGAGTGAGACAGAGAGTAGACTGAGAGAGAGTAGAGTGAGAGAGAGAATAGAGTGAGAGAGAGTAGTGAGAGAGAGTAGAGTGAGAGAGAGAGTAGACTGAGAGAGAGTAGAGTGAGAGAGAGAATAGACTGAGAGAGAGAATAGACTGAGAGAGAGTAGAGTGAGAGAGAGAATAGAGTGAGAATAGAGTGAGAGAGAGTAGTGAGAGAGAGAGTAGAGTGAGAGAGAGAATAGAGTGAGAGAGAGTAGTGAGAGAGAGAGTAGAGTGAGAGAGAGTAGAGTGAGAGAGAGAATAGAGTGAGAGAGAGAGTAGAGTGAGTGAGAGTAGAGTGAGTGAGAGAGTAGAGTGAGAGAGAGAAGCGTGAGAGAGAGAAGCGTGAGAGAGAGAATAGAGAGAGAGTAGAGTGAGAGAGAGAATAGAGTGAGAGAGAGAGTAGAGTGAGAGAGAGTAGAGTGAGAGAGTAGAGTCAGAGAGTAGAGTGAGAGAGAGAGTAGAGTGAGAGAGAGTAGAGTCAGAGAGTAGAGTGAGAGAGAGTAGAGTGAGAGAGAATAGAGTGAGAGAGAGAGTAGAGTGAGAGAGAATAGAGTGAGAGAGAGAATAGAGTGAGAGAGAGAGTAGAGTGAGAGAGAATAGAGTGAGAGAGAGAGTAGAGTGAGAGAGAGTAGAGTGAGACAGAGAATAGAGTGAGAGAGAGTAGAGTGAGAGAGAGAGTAGAGTGAGAGAGAGTAGAGTGAGAGAGTAGAGTGAGAGAGAGAATAGAGTGAGAGAGTAGAGTGAGAGAGAGAGTAGAGTGAGAGAGAGAGTAGAGTGAGACAGAGAGTAGTGAGAGAGAGAATAGAGTGAGAGAGAGTAGAGTGAGAGAGAATAGAGTGAGAGAGAGAGTAGAGTGAGAGAGTAGAGTGAGAGAGAGAGTAGAGTGAGACAGAGAGTAGTGAGAGAGAGTAGAGTGAGAGAGAGAATAGAGTGAGAGAGAGTAGAGTGAGACAGAGAGTAGTGAGAGAGTAGAGTGAGACAGAGAGTAGAGTGAGAGAGAGTAGAGTGAGAGAGAGAGTAGAGTGAGAGAGTAGAGTGAGAGAGTAGAGTGAGAGAGAGAGAGAGTAGAGTGAGAGAGAGTAGAGTGAGAGAGAGAATAGAGTGAGAGTGAGAGTAGAGTGAGAGAGAGTAGAGTGAGAGAGAGTAGAGTGAGACAGAGAGTAGTGAGAGAGTAGAGTGAGACAGAGAGTAGAGTGAGAGAGAGTAGAGTGAGAGAGAGAGTAAAGTGAGAGAGAGTAGAGTGAGAGAGAGTAGAGTGAGAGAGAGAATAGAGTGAGAGAGAGAGTAGAGTGAGAGAGAGTAGTGAGAGAGAGAGAATAGAGTGAGAGAGAGAATAGAGTGAGAGAGAGTAGTGAGAGAGAGTAGAGTGAGACAGAGAGTAGACTGAGAGAGAGTAGAGTGAGAGAGAGAATAGAGTGAGAGAGAGAATAGAGTGAGAGAGAGTAGTGAGAGAGAGTAGAGTGAGAGAGAGAGTAGACTGAGAGAGAGTAGAGTGAGAGAGAGAATAGACTGAGAGAGAGAATAGACTGAGAGAGAGTAGAGTGAGAGAGAGAATAGAGTGAGAATAGAGTGAGAGAGAGTAGTGAGAGAGAGAGTAGAGTGAGAGAGAGAGTAGTGAGAGAGAGTAGAGTGAGAGAGAGAGTAGAGTGAGAGAGAGTAGAGTGAGACAGAGAGTAGAGTGAGAGAGAGTAGAGTGAGAGAGAGAATAGAGTGAGAGAGAGAGTAGAGTGAGAGAGAGAGTAGAGTGAGAGAGAGTAGAGTGAGAGAGTTCTGACATTCATGTAACTGAAGTGTTTTGTCTCCGTCTTCAGGGCTGCAGATATGAAGGTTTTTGTGTGTGTGTCTGTGTGTGTGTCTGTGTGTGTGTTTGTGTGTGTGTGTGTGTGTGTGTGTGTGTCTGTGCAGTAACTGCAATGAAACTGAAGTGTATTTAAACACACTGATATACACACATACACACGTTATCAAAGACAAGACTAAACAAGAATAAATATCTGACCTGATGTTCACTTCATGCTGCTTTCTAATGAGCGCAATATTACACACACACACACACACATGGTGATGACTGATGTGTGTGTGTGTGTGTGTCCTTTAACAAGGCCATCAGAGGCAGATTAGTGTTTTACTATGGGTCAAAAGTCTGAAAAGCGTTCCCTTCCCCTGGAACCATTAAGCTAACAGTTAATGGAAGTGTATGGTCTCCGGTTAAGCATGGAGCATTAAATAGGTGTGTGTGTGTTCATGTTGATGTGTTTTCTGACTCTGTATGACACACTTTTATCTATAAGCATGGATAAAGGACATCAGAGAGAGAAACTTTCACACCTTCAGACTCAGGTAGGGGGAGTGGCATATACCCTGAAGGTGGAGCTTGTGCAATGTAGTGATTTGAGCTTCAGTTTGAAACAGAAGAAAAGCAGACATGATGTTTTCTGCTAGATTTACACTGAACTCTGACCAAAAACACACACTGAATTCCTCACGACACTGAACTTTAATCCACTCCTTACTGAGCTCCAGAAACACTCCCACTACACAGTGTAAGGTTTATTCATCACACAGGCCACTGACACACACCACAACATAACACACACACACACACACACACACACACACAGAGAGCTGAACCCCTGACCTTCTGATTAGCAACCCAGAGTCTTAACCATTGAGCCACCACTGCCCTGCTTCAGTTCATGGATGTTTGAGGGCATTCGTTTATGCACAGCTCTCTTAAGATCCCTCCACAGCATCTCAATGGGGTTGAGGTGTGGACTTTATCTTGGCCATTCCAACACCTTCATTTTAATTCCTTCAGCCATTAACATGTTGATTTGCTGGTGTGTTTGGGATCGTTGTCCTTTTGCATGATCCAGTTTCAGCCGAGTTTAAGCTGTGGACAGATGGCCTCACGTTTGTCTCAAGAATATTCTGGTATAAAGTGGAGTTCAATGAAGTCTCAATGACTGCAAGTTTCCTGCAGCTGCAAAACAAGCCCAAATCATCAGCCCTCCACCACAATGCTTCACAGTTTCTATGAAGTGTTTGTGGTGATACGTTGTCTTTGGTTTGCGTTAAACATGGCGCTGTGCATGATGACCAAACATCTCCACTTTGGTCTCATCATTCCAAATTGTTCCAGAACTTTTGTGGTTTGTTCAGATGCAGTTTTGCAAACGTAAGTTGTGCTCTATAATCTTTTTGGAGAGAAGGGCTTTTTCCTAGCCACACTTCCATAAAAGCCTTGTTCAAATTTTTTCTGATAGTGTTGTCATGAACAGAAACATTTAATGTGCTTTGAGAGGTCTGAAGGCCACATGATGTAGCTCTTGGGTTTTTCTTTATATCTCTGAGTATTAAACAGTCTGTCCTTGGACTGAATTTGCTGGGACACTCACTACTGGGAAGATTGGCAACTGTCTTGAAGGCTCTCCATTTATAAACAATCTTTCTAACTGTAGAATGGTGAATTTCAAATTGTTTGGAGATGGCCTTATAACCCTTCTCAGATTGACGAGCAGCAACAGTTGCTTCTCTGACTGATGACTTATGTCGTTTCTTCTTGACATAACATAGACACACACCTGAGTGTCCAGGACACCAAAGGGCCAAAAGTTCTGCTTTTATAGAGGCAGCCACACTTCTTGATGATTAACTAATATTGTGCATTTCATTAGTAACACCTGGTTGCTAATTAATCTCTTAATGATTGTGGAAGTAGGAAGGGTGTATTTATTTTTTCTCAACTGGTTTCTTATTTGTTATCGCCTGAGGTTAATTGTTTGTTTATAGAAGTTGGTGAGGACTACAAAAATGTTATTTAGGCCCTGATACATAAAAATACAGCATTGAAGGAGGGTGTACTTTCTTTTTCCCTTGACTACACGATATGTACACACACCCACCATGACACACAGGAACAGTGAACACAACACACACACACACACACCACAACAACAACACACAAACACCACAACAACAACAACACACAAACACCACAACGATACATACACACACGCACACACACACACACACAGGAACAGTGAACACAACACACACACACCACAACAACAACACACAAACACCACAACGATACACACACACACACACACACACACACACCACAACAACAACACACAAACACCACAACGATACACACACACACACACGCACACACACACACACAGGAACAGTGAACACAACACACACACACGACACACAACAGGAGACATGGGAACAGTAAATACAGCACATACAACACACAATATAACACACAACATGACAAAAACAACACACACACAACACAACACACAGGAACAGTGTACACAATGCACACACACATGCACACACACACAAAATACAACAAATGGGAACAGTAAAAAATAGCACATCAGTGTTTCTTACACTTCTCTGTGTAATCAGAATAATGATGGTACTGTGTGCACGTATATGTGTGTTTGTGTGTGTGTGTGTCCTTGTGTGTCTGTGTGTGTATGTCTGTGTGTATGTGTGTCTATGTGTCCTTGTGTGTCTGCGTCTGTGTGCACGTGTGTTTATATGTGTGTGTGTGCATGTGTGTTTGTGTGTGTCTGTGTGTGTTTATGTGTGTGTGTGTGTATCTGTCTCCTTGTGTGTCTGTGTGTGTTTATATGTGTGTGTGTGCATGTGTGTTTATATGTGTGTTTATACGTGTGTGTATGCATATGTCTGTGTGTGTCTGTGTCTCCTTGTGTGTCTGTGTGTGTTTATATGTGTGTGTGTGTGTCTGTCTGCATGTGTGTTTGTATGTGTGTATTTATATGTGTGTGTGTGTGTCTGTGTGTGTCTGTGTCTCCTTGTGTGTCTGTGTGTGTTTATATGTGTGTGTGTCTGTCTGCATGTGTGTTTGTATGTGTGTATTTATACGTGTGTGTATGCATATGTCTGTGTGTGTGTCTGTGTGTGTCTGTGTCTCCTTGTGTGTCTGTGTGTGTTTATATGTGTGTGTGTGTGTCAGTGTGTGTGTGTGTCTCCTTGTGTGTCTGTGTGTTTATATGTGTGTGTGTGTGTGTCTGTCTGCATGTGTGTTTGTATGTGTGTATTTATATGTGTGTGTGTGTGTATGTGTTTGTGCGTATGTGTGTTTATATGTGTGTGTGTGTGTCTGTCTGCATGTGTGTTTGTATGTGTGTATTTATATGTGTGTGTGTGTGTATGTGTGTGTCTGTGTCTCCTTGTGTGTCTGTGTGTTTATATGTGTGTGTATGTGTGTTTATATGTGTTTGTGTGTATGTGTGTTTATATGTGTTTGTGTGTATGTGTGTTTATATGTGTGTGTGTGTCTGTCTACATGTGTGTTTGTATGTGTGTATTTATATGTGTGTGTGTGTGTATGTGTGTTTATATATATGTGTGTGTGTGTATGTGTGTTTATATGTGTTTGTGTGTATGTGTGTTTATGTATATGTGCGTGTGATCTGACCCCTGCTCTGGACAAAAATAAAGTGACTTAGTGAATCAGTCCTCCTGACTCATCACACTGGGATTATTTATCAAACCCGTGTTATATAAGAGCGCAGTGCTGCTGATCTGGGAGTTTTCCGGGACAGAGTGTGTCTCCGCTGCACACCACAATCATCCAGGAAAATGTTTTATTCTAATCTGTTCTGGTCAAACCGAATCATTAGTTTACAGTTACAAAGTTGTCATTATGTATTATTATCTGTGAATTTAAACCTGATTGGTTCAGAGTTGTGGACGGTATTTTGTGAGATCATAAACTGAGCTCATATGTAGCCCCGCCCCCAAAACAGTTTTATACAGAAGAACTGAGAAAATGCTGGAAGAACAGCGACTGAAATAAACAAGTGTGTATAAGGTGACTCGGCTCAGTGGTGCAGAGTGTTTAGGTGTTGTGTGTGTGAGTTGTGTGAGCTGTGTGTGAGGTGTGTGTGTGTGTGTGTGTGTGTGTGTGTGTGTGGGAGGCTTACACAGCACAGTAGTGTTTCTCTTTAATTAAACCTGAAGAACATGTCAGGAATCTGAGTGCTGAGTATGATATTAAACACATCCTCCTGTTCACCAACACACATACACACATCATCACATTACGGTGTGTGTGTGTGTATGTGTGTGTGTGTGTGTGGTTGATGTCATCATGTCACATTTTCTTTGATGGAAATGTTGTTTTTGGAAATTCACTCAAAAGTAGCAACAGTTGGAAAAACACCTCATCCACTTCCCCTTGGTTAGATTCCACTCAGATGTCTTTAGGGCTGTTTCAGTACTTTAGTGATGTTCACTTTTGTTCACTTTTACACACACACACACACAGAGTTACAACAATAAAACTGTAACAACTGTGTGTGTGTGCATGTGTGTGTGTGTGTGTGTGTGTGTGTGTGTGCATGTGTGTGTTTCTCTTTTTAGCATCATCTTGTTCTTCAGAATATTTAGTATAATTTTACAGAAACGTTTATGTTTCCAGCTTAAGTGTGTGACGTGTTCATATGGAAGTGAATGTTCTTAAACATTAATGCGCATGTAACTCACACATTATCACAGTAACTCACACAGACGCAGAACTAAAAGCTAAACTTTTTCACAGAGAACATGTGACTGGACTTACCGACCTCGAAAGGACCTTTAAGGATTAAGAGTGAGGGTTTATGAAGACAGGTCAGTGACTTGAGCACAAAGTTCATGAACATAAGCTCATTTCAGAACCTGAGTGAATCTGCCGTGATGTCACAGTTCCATCATCACCCTAGGCTCCAACATGGTTCTTCTGGTTCTCCAGTGACTCTTACATAACCACTTAGATTTATTATTATTTATTATTAATTTTATCAGCTATGTGTTTATCACATACAGTTTCTGCACTGTTTGAAATTTTAACATTAAATACACTTTAAATGCCGTGTTCCTTTTTTCCCGTGTCTTGGAGTGTTCCCTCCTCGTGTACTGGTGATGCTGAGGTCTGAGGTTAATACGTCCTGGAATTTATTTCATCCAGTTTTTCATCATGTCATTAAATGAATGTTTTTTTTTAAATATGGAAAAGAAATGCAGCCCACATTCCAGGAGTTTTCCATCATGTGATTGGTCCATCTTCTGACCCACAATTCTCTGCTCCTTTTTAAAAAATGCCAAAAGTTCAGTTTTAGACAAATCTTAAATTCATAAAATAATACAGGTTTAGATTAAAGCTCCAGTGTTCTCGCTCAGTCCCATATTCTAGTGGAATTAACTTGGTTAGAATTCAATAACTAGCATAATTTAACTCAGATGTGCTGCATAAACATATTAACTCACACTATATTCAGAAATGCACTTTAAAGTAAGATGCTGTATAACAGCAGGAGTGTGTAAATGCAGGTTATGGATGTGTAAAAATGATTATTCAATGAAATAATTATTCAAACATTAATCTGAAACTAAACAGTGATTAATAATGTCTTGTTTAAATCATTAAGTTCTGAAGTATTATTTCATCTGCCAAGTTAAATTGCTATGTTCTTGTAGAATAAAGTGATCCTGATTCTGATCTAAGAACATTTTCATTCGTCACTCCTGAGGAATTAACTTAGCAGTTTTTACACATTTACTAATCCCTTCCTTCAAAATCCAAAATGTAATGTTTTGTACTGTATTTACTATGTATTTACAGAATTAATACTGAGTAGTTACCTTACTGTAAAAAAACGAACTTGGTGACCTCAGAATGCTGATGTTAAATGGAGTGTTTAAGAGCTTTTAAAAGCTCTGAGATTCTTAAAATCAGTTGTAAGAGAAGCAGGCAGATGTGAAATAAATCTGGAGTAGTGTGTGCGATATCGTTTTCGAGCGTGTCAGTACTCAGCTTCTAACGAGACTCGGGTTTTTGGAGATGCTATAAACATGACATAGAGAAATGGAGATGGTAAATGGTCTAATCTTGGGCAGTGGGTTATTAATTATCATTATGAATTATTAAAGATGTGTGGTTTAAATGGTAATGTTTTTGTAGAATTACTCACATTCCTAATTTTATCTTTTCAAACCTGTTTAAAACTTAAATCTTTGCATCTTTGGCAATAAAGCCATTTTCATCCATCCAGTTAATGATAGACGTATGGGTTATAAGCTTACATTTACAGCATTTGGCAGATGCTCTTATCAAGAGCGACTTACATTTATCTCATTTATACAACTGAGCAGTCGAGGGTTAAAAGGTTGAGGGCTTTGCTTAAGGACCCAGCAGTGGCAGCTTGGCAGTGATGGGATTTTAACTCATTCTGCTCAGCAGTCCGATGTCTCAAAATCAAAAACTGAACAATGCTGCTTGCATATGTATTCACACCCCAGGTTCCAGAAGCTCCAGATAAAAGATACTGTTGTAATGAGGACACGACTGACTCATACCTGGCCTTCAGCTGTGAAATATTAAAACAGCTCTCATTTTCTGAACAAAAACACCTCAGTTGAGCTGTCATTAATGAGACGGTCAGTCTGACGGAAAGGAAAATGAAGATGAGGGACCATTCTAAGAAAGTTAAAGATAAGGTAATAGAATTTCATAACTTAGGCATAGGGTGTAAAATTATATAGAAGAAGATGGACATCCCAGTAAGCACTGATCAACAGTCAGGAAGATCACTGTTCCCTCAATCATCTCTAATCGTTTAATGTCCTAATGTCCGTCCGTCCGTCCGTCCGTCCCCCCCCCCCCCCCCAAAAACACACACACACACACACACACTTTACTGTGATTTTTATAAAATTTGAGCTGTTTCTCTTCTGCACACTAAAAGTTCTTTCTGAGGTCATGTTTAGAGAGAACACTTAAAGTGAATTATCCTTGTCTCTCAGTCACATGGAAACACCAAGACAAAACACACACACACACACACACACACCAAAGCCAAGGTGATAGATAGTGTTGTAGAGGCTGGTGGAGGAGGTGATTGTGTTTATCGGCTGTCTCGAGGTCTGCAGCTCTCTGCAATTCTGTGTGTAATTGATGCTAATGCATGTTTTACTGCACGTCTTAGCGTGCTTTACAGCAGCACACGCTACACGCCTGCTGAGCGGAAAGTGTGTGAATAGGTCTGATGTGTGTGTGTTAGCGAGGAGGTCATGTGGTTTCTGTGACTCTGTGAGATTTATGTGTATAATGACGGGTTGTCTGAGTCTAGACTTCCCAGTGAAGTGGAATTATTTCACAGAGAATCATTTTATCCTGAATCAGCGCCTTGTCTTCCGTTGAATCTGTTTTTTCTTTAAGCAGAACTCTCAGTTCACTCAGTACACGCACCTCAAAACCTCCAACATTAAACCGTTAACATGGTTCATTAACTGAAATCACTCACACGCTAACACACGGTCACGTATCAATCCGTTTTAATCGTTGAAAACATTTGCTAAGTTTTTATTACAGTTATCTTGTATGAGCGTTTAAAAAAGATTAGTTTAGCATTAGAAAGAGTGACTGTCATTATGAGCTAGATGAATTTAAGATTATTTTAACAGATGAATTTAACAGATTATTTTAACAGATTATTTTAACAGATTATTTTAACAGATGAATTTAACAGATTATTTTAACAGATTATTTTAACAGATGAATTTAACAGATTATTTTAACAGATCTCTAGTTGAGTAATTATCACACTACGCATGAACTTCTCTTTCACATGATTAGCATGATGGAAAATAAAAACCTGTTAAACATCTTTACCAACACACTAAATTAATCCAGCTTCCTGTTCACTGAAGCACATTCATGTTGTTTTCTGTCTGTTGTCTGTGTGTCTGTGTGTGTCTGTGTGTACTTGTGTGTTTTTGTGTGTATGTGTGTGTGTCTGTGTGTGTCTGTGTGTCTATGTGTGTCTATGTATGTCTATGTGTGTCTATGTGTGTCTATGTGTGTCGTTGTGTGTGTCTATGTGTGTCGTTGTGTGTGTCTTTGTCTGTATGTGCGTGTGTGTGCGCGCATGTCTGGTTCTGTATGTGTGTGTCTGTGTGTCTGTCAGTGCGTGTGTGTGTCTTTGTGTGTGTATCTCTGCGTGTCTGTGTGTGTTTGTCTGTGTGTGTGTGTGTCTGTGAGTGTATATCTGTGTGTCTTTGTGTGTCTGTTTCTGTGTGTACCTGTTTTGAGTCTGTGTGTTTGTCTGTTTGTGTCTCTGTGTATGTGCGTGTCTGTCTGTTTGTGTTTGTGCGTGTGTCTTTGTGTGTATGTCTATGTGTGTGTCTTTGTGTGTCTGTGTCTTTATGTGTGTCTGTGTGTGTCTATGTGTGTGTCTGTATGTCTGTGTGTGTACCTGTGTGTGTATGTGTGTGTCTCTGTGTGTGTCTGTGTCTGTCTGTTTGTGTTTGTGTGTGTCTGTGTGTGTCTTTGTGTGTGTGTCTTTGTGTGTGTCTTTGTGTGTCTGTGTCTTTATGTTTTGTTTTGTGTGTGTGTGTATGTGTGTCTCTGTGTATCTGTGTCTGTGTGTATCTTTGTGTGTCTATGTGTGTGTCTGTATGTCTGTGTGTCTGTGTGTGTGTCTGTGTGTGTACCTGTGTGTTTGTGTGTGTCTCTTTGTGTTTGTCTGTCTGTGTGTCTCTGTTTTGTGTATGTTTGTGTGTCTGTGTGTGTATGTCTGTGTGTCGCTGTGTGTGTCTTTGTCTGTATGTGTGCGTGTTTGCGTGTCTGGTTCTGTATGTGTGTGTTTCTGTGTGTGTCTGTGTGTGTCTGTGGGTTTGTGTTTCTGTGTCTGTGTGTGTCAGTGCTTGTGTCTGTATGTGTGTGTCCGTGTTTTTGTGTGTGTCTGTGTGTGTGTGTTTGTGTGTGTGTGTGCGTTTGTGTGTGTGTGTCTGTATGGCAGTGATTATTGACTGAAATAACAATTCTCAGCAGTGTGGAATCATGGGAAACGTTGGTCTGGTACTGATCTGGAACTCACAGGCTACATCAGATTTCTCTCTCTCACACACTCACACACACACACACACACACACACGCAGACACACACACACACGCAGACACATACACACACACACATGCACACACACACACACACACACACGCAGACACACACACACACGCAGACACATACACACACACACATGCACACAGAGTCGACGTGTCACATTTCAGGATGAAGAAACAGTTTTAACTGACGCTAATAAACACACAGTGATGTGCACAAGTCATTGAACACATGTTTATAATCTAAACAGCCAGATTTGCAGTGTGTGTGTGTGTGTGTGTGTGTGTGTGCGTGTGTGTGTGTGTGTGTGTGCGTGCGTGTGTGTGTGCGTGTGTGTGTGCGTGTGTGTATACACATGAATAAATCTCACTTTTATTGTTTTATAAAGTGAAGGTTATTGTTTTTATGTTAAAGAGTTCTCACTGGTTAAATGCAATGCGGATGATGTCATTACATTACATTTACTAGGATAATAATATTGTAATAATACATGTAATATAATTATTATAATAATAATATACTATAATAATAATAATAATAATAATAATAATAATATAATGTAATATACTGTAATAATAATAATAATAGTATAATATAATATACTATAATAATAATAATAATAATAATAATAATAATAATAATATTATAATGTAATATACTATAATAATAATAATAATAATAGTATAATATAATATACTATAATAATAATAATAATAATAATATTATAATGTAATATACTATAATAATAATAATAATAATAGTATAATATAATATAATATAATAATAATATTAGAGTGCCATTATTTGTAGTAAATCCACTGAATTATTTTAGATATAATTTGGATGAAATGTAATTACATTAAAATTTGAGTTCTTATGTATAAATGGATTTAGCGTCCCTGCATTTCCTCCATAACTTTTGTCTCAATGACGTCACATCCTGAATAAGTCATTAATGCGTGTGTGTCTCTCAGGTCTGCGCGCGCGATTTGGGGCGCACTGGTCAGTCTGGTTTTTTTTTTGGTTTTTTTTTGTCTGGTTTTTTTTTTGGTTTTTTTTTGTCTGGTTTTTTTTTTTGGTTTTTTTTTGTCTGGTTGGCTGTTTTTTTTTTTTTTTTGTCTGGTTGGCTGTTCGAACAGGGTTGAGTCGGTCCGTGACGTCATGACACACGATTCTGCGACCAATGAGATCGCGGCCCGATTCTCTCAAGATCCAGCGTGAGGAGCGCGTCCGCCGTAGACGGCAAGAGAACCGCAGAGAGGAACAACGGAGCTCACACACACTCATACACACTGCTGCGCGCACACACACACACACACACACACACACACACCCTGCGCGCGGAGACGTGCAGACAGAAACGGAAGCAGCTCTGAGCGGCTGGAGAATCTGCCGGTGTAATCGGTACTAAACCGCGTATCGCGGTACCGGAGCGGAAATCGCGCCTGGAGCTCGAGGAAACTTTTCCTTCAGTCTCTTTAATACAGCTGTGATATTAAAAAAACAGAACAAAGATTTTTGGTGATCTGTTGCTCGGCTCCGGCGTGGACTGTGTGGAACTGAACCCGGATTTAATAACCGTGGATTTTTTTAATAATTAATTTTTGCGCACAGAGGATCTGAGCCTCAGGTGTGTGTGTGTGTGTGTGTGAACATGGAGGTGTTACTATGACCCCGGACTTCACCACTGTCACTGCCGCTGCAGGTCACACACTCTAACTTTTATTTATTCAGCATTTTGGGGTTTTTCGGGTTTCTG
Source organism: Pangasianodon hypophthalmus (assembly GCF_027358585.1). Taxonomy (NCBI): domain Eukaryota; kingdom Metazoa; phylum Chordata; class Actinopteri; order Siluriformes; family Pangasiidae; genus Pangasianodon; species Pangasianodon hypophthalmus. The sequence continues at coordinate 153,779 of NC_069730.1, forward strand.
TTTGAGAGCCAGTGAGCTGAGAGTCTTTCTGGGAAATTCAGCCATGAACTTTGTGGTTTATTGGGCTCACATATTCCTGGCAGTGCTGCTGAACGCCTCGGCTCTGAAGGTGAGTTTAATTCATCACAGTGTACATCAGTTTATTTTATTATTAGTTTATATAGAAAACTCACTCAGCTGCTGCACATCATTAGGCTCATTATCACAGGAGCAGAGGAACGACAGTGATGCGATATTATACAGTGTGAGTGTGAGTGTGTGTGTGTGTGGGGGGGGGGGGGGGGGGGGGGTGTCAGTTTGATTATTTCTGAGGACTCTGTGTATTTTATATATATATATATAAGCTTCACGTAAAATACAAGCCATTGTTCAATACACAATGATAACACAGTGCGCTGATGTAGTACAGTGTAGTGTGTTATAGTGTAGTGTGTTATAGTGTAGTGTAGAGGGCCTATGTGTTAGTATTATTATGTGTAGTACAGTGTAGTAAAGTGTAGTGTTGTGTAGTGTAGTGTATTATAGTGTACCGTAATATAGTGTAGTGTATTGTATTATAGTGTAGTGTACTACACTACACTCTACTATAATACACTACACTACACTATACTATAATACACTACACTACACTCTACTATAATACACTACACTACACTATACTATAATACACTACACTACACTATACTATAATACACTATAATACACTATACTATAATACACTACACTACACTATACTATAATACACTATAATACACTATACTATAATACACTATACTACACTATACTATAATACACTACACTACACTATACTATAATACACTATAATACACTCTACTATAATACACTACACTACACTATACTATAATACACTATACTACACTCTACTATAATACACTACACTACACTATACTATAATACACTATACTACACTCTACTATAATACACTATACTACACTCTACTATAATACACTACACTACACTATACTATAATACACTATACTACACTCTACTATAATACACTACACTACACTATACTATAATACACTATAATACACTCTACTATAATACACTACACTACACTATACTATAATACACTACACTACACTCTACTATAATACACTACACTACACTATACTATAATACACTACACTACACTATACTATAATACACTATACTACACTCTACTATAATACACTACACTACACTATACTATAATACACTACACTACACTCTACTATAATACACTACACTACACTATACTATAATACACTATACTACACTCTACTATAATACACTATACTACACTCTACTATAATACACTACACTACACTATACTATAATACACTATACTACACTCTACTATAATACACTACACTACACTCTACTATAATACACTATAATACACTCTACTATAATACACTACACTACACTATACTATAATACACTACACTACACTCTACTATAATACACTACACTACACTATACTATAATACACTACACTACACTATACTATAATACACTATACTACACTCTACTATAATACACTACACTACACTATACTATAATACACTACACTACACTCTACTATAATACACTACACTACACTATACTATAATACACTATACTACACTCTACTATAATACACTACACTACACTATACTATAATACACTATACTACACTCTACTATAATACACTATAATACACTACACTATACTACACCCCCAGCACCCGTTTACCCGCTGCACACACTCACCATGCACATCACACCATGCTGACAGAATGAGTGACCTTCCCAGTCTGAGTGAGCGCCTGATGTCCAGTGTGACAGGGATTATCAGTAATGTACACTCATTACATTATGTGTGTGTGTGTGTGTGTGCACACGTGTGTGTGTGTGTGTGTGTGTGCACGCACGTGTGGGTGTGTATGTGTTTGTGTGTGTGTGTGCACGCATGTGTGTGTGTATGTGTGTGTGCGTGCACGCACGTGTGGGTGTGTATGTGTGTGTGTGTGTGTGTGTGTGTGCACGAATGCTGAATGACAGGTGTCCTGAATCAACAAAGGCGGAGCATAAATTATGTTTGATCAGCCAATTACACAATCCTACCTGTGTGACATCACTAGGCTTTTATTTAAACACTTTGCCTCAGTGCAGAGTTTACTGATACAGATCAGTAGTTTAGCAACAGTAGCTAAGCTAACAGAGCTAACCGGCTACAGAAGCATCAGCGTGTCAGAGTTAGCATGCTACAGTGCTGTGCATAAGTATTTACCCCCTGAACTTTTGTAGTGTTTCAGTCTTAATCAGCATTTTATGTCATGAATCTACACAAAACATAGTAAGATTCATGACATGAATTGATATAAAATTTACAAAATTATTTACAAATAAACAAGGGCAAGTTGTGAGTGCATAAATATTCACCCTGTAAATATAATTCTGGTTCAGTTTTCATCAGAAGTGACATAATGAGCAGAATGGAGTTGACCTGTGTGTAACTACAGTGTCATGTCATCTCACTATAAATTCACCTGTTCCTCGAAGAACTCAGAGTTTGTTAGAGAACATACCTAAACACATAGCATCATGAAGACCAAGGACTGAACAGGAGTCTGGGAAAATATCAATAAGAAATCACAGACTTCGAACATTCCACAGAGCACCACTGAGCGAGTAAGCAGGGGATTAGTCAGAAACACAACCATGAGGACAAGGAGAACTCTGAAGGAGCTGGAGAGATCCACAGCTCAGATGGAGAAGATGTTCACAGGACAACCACAGCCTGGACTGTGACACATGGTGGTGGTAGCAGCATCATGTTCTGGAGACACTTTTGATCAGCAGGGACACTGGGTCAGGGTTGAGGATCAGATGGATGGAGACAAATACAGGACAATTCTAGAAGAAAACCCACCCCAGTCTGTGAGAGACTTTAGACTGGGGGCGGAGCTTCACCTTCCAACAGAACAATAACACTAAGCCTAATGCTAAAGCTAAGCTGGAGTGGAAAATACCAAGAAGCTGAATGTGTCGAAGTGGAAGAGTCAACGCGCAGACCTCAGTCTGATTCAGAATCTGGGGCAAGATGTGAAAAACTGGGAGCGAATACTTACGCACAGCGCTGCACACAGTTCTTTTTAGTGGTGTAGTAATCTTTCCAGAAATCTAGTGCATTTTAGTCCATGATAGTGTGTGTTACATTGTGTTACAGTGTGTTCGTGTGTGTTACAGTGTGTTCGTGTGAGTTACAGTGTGTTCGTGTGTGTTACAGTGTGTTAGTGTGTGTTACAGTGTGTTCGTGTGTGTTACAGTGTGTTAGTGTGTGTTACAGTGTGTTCGTGTGTGTTACAGTGTGTTAGTGTGTGCGAGTGCATGTTACAGTGTGTTAGTGAGTGTTAGTGTGTGTTACAGTGTGTTAGTGTGTGCTAGTGCATGTTACAGTGTGTTAGTGTGTGCTAGTGTGTTAGTGTGTTCATGTGTGTTACAGTGTGTTAGTCTGTGCTAGTGCATGTTACAGTGTGTTACAGTGTGTTACAGTGTGTTAGTGTGTGCTAGTGCATGTTACAGTGTGTTAGTGTGTGCTAGTGCATGTTACAGTGTGTTACAGTGTGTTACAGTGTGTTAGTGTGTGCTAGTGCATGTTACAGTGTGTTACAGTGTGTTACAGTGTGTTAGTGTGTGCTAGTGCATGTTACAGTGTGTTAGTGTGTGCTAGTGCATGTTACAGTGTGTTAGTGTGTGCTAGTGCATGTTACAGTGTGTTAGTGTGTGCTAGTGTGTTAGTGTGTTCATGTGTGTTACAGTGTGTTAGTCTGTGCTAGTGCATGTTACAGTGTGTTACAGTGTGTTACAGTGTGTTAGTGTGTGCTAGTGCATGTTACAGTGTGTTAGTGTGTGCTAGTGCATGTTACAGTGTGTTAGTGTGTGCTAGTGCATGTTACAGTGTGTTAGTGTGTGCTAGTGCATGTTACAGTGTGTTAGTGTGTGCTAGTGTGTTAGTGTGTTCATGTGTGTTACAGTGTGTTAGTCTGTGCTAGTGCATGTTACAGTGTGTTAGTGTGTGTTACAGTGTGTTAGTGTGTGCTAGTGCATGTTACAGTGTGTTAGTGTGAGTTAGTGTGTTACAATGTGTTAGTCTGTGTTACAGTGTGTTAGTGTGTTAGTGTGAGTTACAGTGTGTTAGTGTGTGTTACAGTGTGTTAGTGTGTGCTAGTGCATGTTACAGTGTGTTAGTGTGAGTTAGTGTGTTACAATGTGTTAGTGTGTGTTACAGTGTGTTAGTGTGTGTTACAGTGTGTTACAGTGTGTTAGTGTGTGCTAGTGCATGTTACAGTGTGTTAGTGTGAGTTAGTGTGTTACAGTGTGTTAGTGTGAGTTACAGTGTGTTAGTGTGTGCTAGTGCATGTTACAGTGTGTTACAGTGTGTTAGTGTGTGTTACAGTGTGTTAGTGTGTGTTACAGTGTGTTACAGTGTGTTAGTGTGTGCTAGTGCATGTTACAGTGTGTTAGTGTGAGTTAGTGTGTTACAGTGTGTTAGTGTGTGTTACAGTGTGTTAGTGTGTGTTACAGTGTGTTAGTGTGTGCTAGTGCATGTTACAGTGTGTTACAGTGTGTTAGTGTGTGCTAGTGCATGTTACAGTGTGTTAGTGTGTGTTACAGTGTGTTAGTGTGTGCTAGTGCATGTTACAGTGTGTTAGTGTGTGTTACAGTGTGTTACAGTGTGTTAGTGTGTGCTAGTGCATGTTACAGTGTGTTAGTGTGTGTTACAGTGTGTTACAGTGTGTTAGTGTGTGCTAGTGCATGTTACAGTGTGTTAGTGTGAGTTAGTGTGTTACAGTGTGTTAGTGTGAGTTACAGTGTGTTAGTGTGTGCTAGTGCATGTTACAGTGTGTTAGTGTGTGCTAGTGTGTGTTACAGTGTGTTAGTGTGTGTTACAGTGTGTTACAGTGTGTTAGTGTGTGCTAGTGCATGTTACAGTGTGTTAGTGTGTGCTAGTGCATGTTACAGTGTGTTACAGTGTGTTAGTGTGTGCTAGTGCATGTTACAGTGTGTTAGTGTGTGTTACAGTGTGTTACAGTGTGTTAGTGTGTGCTAGTGCATGTTACAGTGTGTTAGTGTGTGTTACAGTGTGTTACAGTGTGTTAGTGTGTGCTAGTGCATGTTACAGTGTGTTAGTGTGTGTTACAGTGTGTGACAGTGTGTTAGTGTGTGCTAGTGCATGTTACAGTGTGTTAGTGTGAGTTAGTGTGTTACAGTGTGTTAGTGTGAGTTACAGTGTGTTAGTGTGTGCTAGTGCATGTTACAGTGTGTTACAGTGTGTTAGTGTGTGTTACAGTGTGTTAGTGTGTGTTACAGTGTGTTACAGTGTGTTAGTGTGTGCTAGTGCATGTTACAGTGTGTTAGTGTGAGTTAGTGTGTTACAATGTGTTAGTGTGTGTTACAGTGTGTTAGTGTGTGTTACAGTGTATTAGTGTGTGTTACAGTGTGTTAGTGTGTGTTACAGTGTATTAGTGTGTGTTACTGAAACACAGAAATCTGGATTCATAAAGTGAAACGTGCATGTATGTGTGTTAAGTCTGTAAATACCTGATTTAGTGAATGCACTGCTTCACACACACACACACACACACACACACACACTGATCATGTTTGTTTTCTCTTGGCAGGCAGCTTACATACCAAAGGAGGGAAAAAGCAAGAATGAAGGTGAGTGTGTAATTAAAGTGAGATGCTATATGTGTGTGTGTGTGTGTGTGTGTGTGTGTGTTGAGGATGCTGCCCCCGGTGAGTGTGTGAGCAACTGCAGTCATGTCATAACACTCATGACAAATCCAAGATATGCGAGCGTGTGTGTGTGTGTTTGTGTGAGCGCGCTTGTGAGTGTGTGTGTGTGTGTGTGTGTGTGTGTGTGTGTGTGTGTGTGTGTGTGTGTGTGCATCCTCACACAACTAGACAAAGCAGGTTGAGGCTTTAGGCTTTAGGTTCACAGCAAAACTAAAGAAGTGAAGTTCACACAGCGAGATGTTAGATGATGTGTTCAGCACAAGGGACGCATTGGACATTTCACTTTCACTCACATCGTCCCTTTAATCCTGTGTGTGTTAGTGTGTGTGTTAGTGTGTGTGTTAGTGTTTTGTATAGAGATTTACAGCATCACAAGCCTGAAGTGTTCTCTATAATGTGTCTTTCTGTGGTCTGTAGCAGAGTTTCCGATAAGAAATTTTGGTGCCAGCCAACATGTCCAGGAATGAGAACATTTACCGGACAAACTGGAAAAAATCCGGTCATCTCTTTTCGTCTTTATTTTGCACTGTAACATTATGGACTATGCATAGTATTGCGATTATAGTAATAAAAATCAATCAAGTAAAATGAGAGAAAAAAGTTATCTATTACATTTTCTTTTCCACTCTATTCAAACGGCAGTCATGGAATTAACAAAAACAGGACACAGCAGAACATTAAACTGCAGTTTGCCACATATATTTTCATTTACAAAGAAATGTTAAAATAAAGAAAAATCATATAATTTCCCATATTTTCTGTGAATTTTCATGGCACAGAAATGTTCTGCTGCCAAAGTGAAATCGAATGTGTCCAGTGTTTGTGCACCTTGAGATGTGCATCAGCCTGGTGAGCTTCTCCGCCTGAAGGCAGCTACACGAGGCTGTTTTCATGCGATTCTGCAGTGAGGAGCCTCTCTCTGCCAGCACGCTGGAGACTGGAATGATGCAGGCTACTTTTGCAATGTGCCTCACTCGGGATACAACTCGCTGTAGTCGTGGATAAATCTTCGCAAGAAGTCAGAAAAGTTAAACCTCTGTGGCAGCGAAGTGCTAATCAAAGTACACGTTACAGGAGAAACATGAAAAAATAATATTTGCACAGACAGAGATCTTATTTAGGTGTGCATTTGCAAATGTACTTTATCTGACATATGTTTGCTTCATGTTAATATTTTTACCAGAAATTGTGTCCGAAAAGTTTTTATTTTACTGGACATTGGGAATTTTAACAGTCAAAAACTGGTATTTACTGGCTAACGGTACTCTGGTCTGTAGTGTGTAATGTGTAGTGTACAGTGTGTAGTGTGTAGTGTGTAGTGCACAGAGTGTAGTGTGTAGTGTACAGTGTGTAGTGTGTAGTGTACAGTGTGTAGTGTGTAGTGCACAGAGTGTAGTGTGTAGTGTGTAGTGCACAGAGTGTAGTGTGTAGTGCACAGAGTGTAGTGTACAGTGTGTAGTGCACAGAGTGTAGTGTGTAGTGTACAGTGTGTAGTGTGTAGTGTACAGTGTGTAGTGTGTAGTGTACAGTGTGTAGTGTGTAGTGTGTAGTGCACAGAGTGTAGTGTACAGTGTGTAGTGTGTAGTGTACAGTGTGTAGTGCACAGAGTGTAGTGTGTAGTGTACAGTGTGTAGTGTACAGTGTGTAGTGTGTAGTGTGTAGTGCACAGAGTGTAGTGTGTAGTGTGTAGTGTACAGTGTGTAGTGTACAGTGTGTAGTGTGTAGTGTACAGTGTGTAGTGTACAGTGTGTGGTGTGTAGTGTACAGTGTGTAGTGTGTAGTGCACAGAGTGTAGTGTACAGTGTGTAGTGTGTAGTGTACAGTGTGTAGTGTGTAGTGCGCAGTGTGTAGTGTGTAGTGTACAGTGTGTAGTGTGTAGTGCACAGAGTGTAGTGTACAGTGTGTAGTGTGTAGTGCACAGAGTGTAGTGTACAGTGTGTAGTGTACAGTGTGTAGTGTGCAGTGTGTAGTGTGTAGTGCGCAGTGTGTAGTGCGCAGTGTGTAGTGTGTAGTGTACAGTGTGTAGTGTACAGTGTGTAGTGTGCAGTGTGTAGTGTACAGTGCGTTGTGTGTACAGTGTGTAGTGTGTACAGTGTGTAGTGTGCAGTGTGTAGTGTGTAGTGTGTACAGTGTGTAGTGTGTACAGTGTGTAGTGTACAGTGCGTTGTGTACAGTGCGTTGTGTGTACAGTGTGTAGTGTACAGTGTGTAGTGTGTACAGTGTGTAGTGTGCAGTGTGTAGTGTACAGTGTGTACAGTGTGTAGTGTACAGTGCGTTGTGTGCACAGTGTGTTGTGTGTGTAGTGTGTACAGTGTGTAGTGTACAGTGCGTTGTGTGTACAGTGTGTAGTGTACAGTGTGTAGTGTACAGTGCGTTGTGTGCACAGTGTGTAGTGTACAGTGTGTAGTGTACAGTGTGTAGTGTGTACAGTGTGTAGTGTACAGCGTGTAGTGTACAGTGCGTTGTGTGTACAGTGTGTAGTGTACAGTGTGTAGTGTACAGTGCGTTGTGTGTACAGTGTGTAGTGTACAGTGTGTAGTGTACAGTGCGTTGTGTGCACAGTGTGTAGTGTACAGTGTGTAGTGTACAGTGCGTTGTGTGTACAGTGCGTTGTGTGTACAGTGCGTTGTGTGCACAGTGTGTTGTGTACAGTGCGTTGTGTGCACAGTGCGTTGTGTGTACAGTGCGTTGTGTGTACAGTGTGTAGTGTACAGTGCGTTGTGTGTACAGTGTGTAGTGTACAGTGCATTGTGTGCACAGTGTGTAGTGTACAGTGTGTAGTGTACAGTGCGTTGTGTGTACAGTGTGTAGTGTACAGTGTGTAGTGTACAGTGTGTAGTGTACAGTGTGTAGTGTGCAGTGTGTAGTGTACAGTGTGTACAGTGTGTAGTGTACAGTGCGTTGTGTGCACAGTGTGTTGTGTGTGTAGTGTGTACAGTGTGTAGTGTACAGTGTGTAGTGTACAGTGTGTAGTGTACAGTGCGTTGTGTGTACAGTGTGTAGTGTACAGTGTGTAGTGTGTAGTGTACAGTGTGTAGTGTGTAGTGTACAGTGTGTAGTGTGTAGTGTGTAGTGCACAGAGTGTAGTGTACAGTGTGTAGTGTGTAGTGTACAGTGTGTAGTGCACAGAGTGTAGTGTGTAGTGTACAGTGTGTAGTGTGTAGTGTACAGTGTGTAGTGTGTAGTGTGTAGTGCACAGAGTGTAGTGTGTAGTGCACAGAGTGTAGTGTGTAGTGTGTAGTGTACAGTGTGTAGTGTACAGTGTGTAGTGTGTAGTGTACAGTGTGTAGTGTACAGTGTGTGGTGTGTAGTGTACAGTGTGTAGTGTGTAGTGCACAGAGTGTAGTGTACAGTGTGTAGTGTGTAGTGTACAGTGTGTAGTGTGTAGTGCGCAGTGTGTAGTGTGTAGTGTACAGTGTGTAGTGTGTAGTGCACAGAGTGTAGTGTACAGTGTGTAGTGTGTAGTGCACAGAGTGTAGTGTACAGTGTGTAGTGTACAGTGTGTAGTGTGCAGTGTGTAGTGTGTAGTGCGCAGTGTGTAGTGCGCAGTGTGTAGTGTGTAGTGTACAGTGTGTAGTGTACAGTGTGTAGTGTGCAGTGTGTAGTGTACAGTGCGTTGTGTGTACAGTGTGTAGTGTGTACAGTGTGTAGTGTGCAGTGTGTAGTGTGTACAGTGTGTAGTGTGTACAGTGTGTAGTGTACAGTGCGTTGTGTACAGTGCGTTGTGTGTACAGTGTGTAGTGTACAGTGTGTAGTGTGTACAGTGTGTAGTGTGCAGTGTGTAGTGTACAGTGTGTACAGTGTGTAGTGTACAGTGCGTTGTGTGCACAGTGTGTTGTGTGTGTAGTGTGTACAGTGTGTAGTGTACAGTGTGTAGTGTACAGTGTGTAGTGTACAGTGCGTTGTGTGTACAGTGTGTAGTGTACAGTGTGTAGTGTACAGTGCGTTGTGTGCACAGTGTGTAGTGTACAGTGTGTAGTGTACAGTGTGTAGTGTGTACAGTGTGTAGTGTACAGTGTGTAGTGTACAGTGCGTTGTGTGTACAGTGTGTAGTGTACAGTGTGTAGTGTACAGTGTGTAGTGTGTACAGTGTGTAGTGTACAGCGTGTAGTGTACAGTGCGTTGTGTGTACAGTGTGTAGTGTACAGTGTGTAGTGTACAGTGCGTTGTGTGTACAGTGTGTAGTGTACAGTGTGTAGTGTACAGTGCGTTGTGTGCACAGTGTGTAGTGTACAGTGTGTAGTGTACAGTGCGTTGTGTGTACAGTGTGTAGTGTGTACAGTGTGTAGTGTGTACAGTGTGTAGTGTACAGCGTGTAGTGTACAGTGCGTTGTGTGTACAGTGTGTAGTGTACAGTGTGTAGTGTACAGTGCGTTGTGTGTACAGTGTGTAGTGTACAGTGTGTAGTGTACAGTGCGTTGTGTGCACAGTGTGTAGTGTACAGTGTGTAGTGTACAGTGCGTTGTGTGTACAGTGCGTTGTGTGTACAGTGCGTTGTGTGCACAGTGTGTTGTGTACAGTGCGTTGTGTGCACAGTGCGTTGTGTGTACAGTGCGTTGTGTGTACAGTGTGTAGTGTACAGTGCGTTGTGTGTACAGTGTGTAGTGTACAGTGCATTGTGTGCACAGTGTGTAGTGTACAGTGTGTAGTGTACAGTGCGTTGTGTGTACAGTGTGTAGTGTACAGTGTGTAGTGTACAGTGTGTAGTGTACAGTGTGTAGTGTGCAGTGTGTAGTGTACAGTGTGTACAGTGTGTAGTGTACAGTGCGTTGTGTGCACAGTGTGTTGTGTGTGTAGTGTGTACAGTGTGTAGTGTACAGTGTGTAGTGTACAGTGTGTAGTGTACAGTGCGTTGTGTGTACAGTGTGTAGTGTACAGTGTGTAGTGTACAGTGCGTTGTGTGCACAGTGTGTAGTGTACAGTGTGTAGTGTACAGTGTGTAGTGTGTACAGTGTGTAGTGTACAGCGTGTAGTGTACAGTGCGTTGTGTGTACAGTGTGTAGTGTACAGTGTGTAGTGTACAGTGCGTTGTGTGTACAGTGTGTAGTGTACAGTGTGTAGTGTACAGTGCGTTGTGTGCACAGTGTGTAGTGTACAGTGTGTAGTGTACAGTGCGTTGTGTGTACAGTGCGTTGTGTGTACAGTGCGTTGTGTACAGTGCGTTGTGTGCACAGTGTGTTGTGTACAGTGCGTTGTGTGCACAGTGCGTTGTGTGTACAGTGCGTTGTGTGTACAGTGTGTAGTGTACAGTGCGTTGTGTGTACAGTGTGTAGTGTACAGTGCATTGTGTGCACAGTGTGTAGTGTACAGTGTGTAGTGTACAGTGCGTTGTGTGCACAGTGTGTAGTGTACAGTGTGTAGTGTACAGTGTGTAGTGTACAGTGCGTTGTGTACAGTGTGTAGTGTACAGTGTGTAGTGTACAGTGTGTAGTGTGT
>NC_069730.1:172500-185000 GCF_027358585.1 Pangasianodon hypophthalmus
TAAAGGAGTCTAACCCTATTTAGTGCCCTTCTTCTCCTAAATGAGATCGAGTGAACATGAAAGTCTGAAAATGGTGCTGAACTGAACCAGCGCTCTGATACGTCACAGTAAAAACACAATAAATACAGTAACGTGGATCTTTAATATCGCCTCTGAAACCAAAGGAAACGGCTTTACAGCACAAAAATAAAAACACGTCCATGCTGCTTGCTTCTCACATGATTATAATTCTGAAACTTAATTCATTAATCAATAATCATAATCAATTTCATCACCCTCTGTCTGATTTATCACAAATTAAACCCTAAACCCTTCATCTAGTGCACTAATCCCTAATGTAAGTGCACTACTTACCTAACCCTAAATATCCCTATATAAGTGCACTATGTAGGATATGAAACAGCTTTTATACCCTTTCTAGTGCACTAAACCTCCAGTAGAGGATGTTTCCTATAGTCATAAATTAACGGCCCTACGCCTTTTGTAGTGCACTATAAATGTAGTGTAGAGGTATACAGGACTCAGCTCCCTAGTGCCCTACATAGTGAGCATGGTGACTCACACTGTTCTCTCTCTCTCTCTTTCTTCACAGATGTGATAAACCGAGGAGATGACGATGATGACGATGACGCCGGTCTCAGACACGCACTGAATGAAGGAATATTTAATCTCGGCACTTTTTCAACAACCTGTGGACCAGAAACACACACACACACACAAACACACACACACCATGAGCACGGAGAGATCATAGAAGCAACAATGTTGTGACATCGCCCCCTGTACATTTTTAATAAATTAATATATGAACATATAGTTATATACAGAGAGAGAGAGAGACAAAGCTATAAAGAAGACAATGTGTAATGCTGCTATGGAGACGAGTGAACGAGTGTCCTTCCTGCGTCACGAGACGGAGAGCTACTGTTTCACAGGTTTCTATTTAAACATGATCATGATCATCAGTGCGCGGGACTCTACTGGACTGAGATGCTCTCTGATTGGAGAGGATATGACTCCATTATTGTGTAAATAATAAAGGGATATTCACCATAGGTTTCTGTTAATGTGATTCCAGTTTTCACTGAAGACATTTCCTTTTCATAATTAATAATAATAATGACTGTAATGAGTAAATCTGTTTATTTTCCAAAGAGAAATGCGAGCGCTGTTAGAAAACACATTAACCAAGTGTGTCTCATATCCCTGTTTCTAGTCCACTACATCTAATTTATAAAGCTAGCTTCAGTATTCTGTGTATTTAAATTGATTTATTTATATTCAGTGTTACGTTTTTGTTGCTGTTGTGGTTTTATTTCTGTCAGCGTCTCCACCAATCTGCCTGATTTTATTTTCTTTTCCCAGAAGAAGAGAAGAAAAGAAAGAATGATAGAAAGAAAGACTTCTCTGACATTCCTAAAACTACTATACAGAGAGGACAAATGATGTTTCTCAGTTAAAAACTTTGATGAATCATGAGGAATGTAAAATGTGACGTGAGGTGGTTTTCGGCTATCTCTAATAAAAAGAGACAATTTGCGACTTCTCCCAACAAAACCACCAACATTCTTCTACTTGTATTAAAACAGATTTTTTTTCATGTCCATTCTATTTTCATAATGTATTTATTTGCGTGTTAAAGATTTAAATTTTAACGTCTTTTTGTTGTAGCTTAACATTAAATATGTATTTATTTTTGAAATTATATTGTTTTTTAATAAACCAAAAAATCGATCTGTGTCGCGTCTTGGCTTCTGTATAAAATAAACATAGTGAAACAGAAAGACTGAAAGAAATCCCCTAGCCAAATAATCCACAAAATACCTCATAAATGTGGAACTAAATCCAACGACAATAAAAGATGGTGTTATTAACCCACAACACACACACACACACACACACACACACACACTGGGGCTGGGACGATATGTCAGTGTGATGTATAATGAAAATAAGGAAGCTCTGAACGTCTTTACAAGAAGATCCTAATAACTCTGACATTGTAATGTGATAAAATTATAAGAAGCTAACAGCAGCTGGTTTTATTTTTACAGCTGTGCTGTGTGTTCTAAATATACTTTCACTTTCCAATTGTATATAACTCTGAGCTTTAACCACAACTCACTTTATTCACACAAACCTTTTAATTCTTTATTCATTTTGGCAGCTTAAAGCTGGAATTCTGCTGTAATTAGAGTCCTTGCTGATTAAAGTGTGTATGTGTGTGTGTGTGTGTGTGTGTGTGAGTAAGTGAGTGAGTGTGTAAGCTGTAGCCACAGTGCAGTGTTAAACTCACATCACTCAGCTCAGAAACATCCATGTTCATCCACAGGAAAAACAGGAGAAATTCTGAGTGTTGTAGTTTTGTCTTTGATTTGATAATTACATAGTGATCTGGACATGATGGCAGAAAAGTTCTAAATTAGACCATTAAACCTTAAAACAGATGAGTAAACTGCCCGTGAAGCATCCGGGTCACGGCACCACATTCTGCTATTTACAGGATTTAATAAATACACAGTTAAATGAAGCCTGGAGACTTTCAAAGAATTTTTTGGATGACACTTGAGATGCCATTCACAGTTATTTTATCATTCATTACATCTTTACACAGTTCATCAAAGTATGTTTCTAAAACTCCATCATGATGAACTCCTGAAAGTTTAAGTTAAAGCGTATTTAACTACACTTGTGAAGGTCCAGCTATGTAAAATAACTCATTTACAAAAGTCTGAATAAATAACTAACAAAACTGAATAGTGACTGCAGTTAACTTTTTATTCTTTCTTTTGAGTTCTCTTCTATTTTTTATCCTTTTAACCCCAGACTGAACTGGGAAAGTAGGAAGTAAGAACGAAGAGAAAGGAAACATCTGCAGTAATGGAGGTGGAAATAAAACTGGTGGTAATGGATCCTGCTCGACACCTGAACTGACTTTTAGAGCAACTCTGTGTAATGAGCAATATTTTGTCAGAAATTGAAAAAAAAAAAAAAAAAAGAAAGAAATTCTGTTGTGTATCTGATGGATACAAACATGAAGCTAAAGAAATTCACAGTAGATGAAAGAAATTGTGAAGTTTGAGCAGTGTTTAGTAAATTTGTGCTTTATAAAGTAAGTAGTCAGTATGTGTGTGTGATGGAAGAGGCGTGTCACAGTGTAGTTTAGTGACTATAAACATGACTGTAAATGGACTCGTGTTTTAAATTTCTGTAAATATTTTTAAACTTAGGTGGACTCCTAGACTAAGTTGGACTCCACACACACACACACATACACACACACACACACACACACTTTCTCTCTCTCTCTATCTCTCTCTTTATGTAAATAAAGTAGCATTGAGAATGTTAAAGTCAGACGTTTGTTTAAGGAGATGTAGGACACAGGTACAGAGTCAGATACATACTTTCCATTTCGCAGATTAGGAGCGAGTGATAATGGAGTGAAAACTGCAGGCTGCAAGTGAACAGCCGTACAGTTTCCTGATAAGACTGAAAAAAGAGAATCGATTACAGGAGTGCTAAACTAACACACGTGATGAGGTTCAGTACATAGCACTGTAATCTGCTGTAGTTTTGGAACTGAATCTTATAAACTGTCTGTCAAGGATAAAGGTTAATGCTGAGCGTCTCGACTGTTTCACAACTAATGTGTGCGAATGAAATCACAGCGATGGACACGTTGGTCAACTTCGCCCGTCTGCTGCCACTCTAACTGCTCAGCTTTCATTCAATGCAATTCAATTTTATTTGTATAGCGCTTTTAACAATGGACACTGTCACAAAGCAGCTTTACAGAAATAAATGGATTCACAAAAATATATAAATATATTGTAAATATGTGAATTTATCCCTAATGAGCAAGCCAGAGCCAACGGTGCTGAGGAAAAACTCCCTGAGTTCATCATCTAAACACTGAGGTATGACTCACCAGCTGCCCTCTGAGTCTTCATACAAGACAATCTAGAACATTATCTACCTACAAGACTTTCACAATCCTTCTGAGGATCAGTGAAATCAGATTCAAATCAACTCAAAAACACCTCTGTCCTGTATCACTATTTCCCAGTCTGGCTGCAGCGGTTCCTTAAAGTGTTTCCTGTTCTAGCACACTTCATTCATCTGTTCATTTAACACCTTTAATAAAGACAACATTTAAAACACCCAGTCCAGAAACCCAGTCCAGAAACCCAGTCCAGAAAACCCAGTCCAGAAACCCAGTCCAGAATCCCAGTCCAGAAACCCAGTCCAGAAACCCAGTCCAGAATCCCAGTCCAGAATCCCAACCCAGAAAACCCAGTCCAGAAACCCAGTCCAGAATCCCAACCCAGAAAACCCAGTCCAGAAACCCAGTCCAGAATCCCAACCCAGAAACCCAACCCAGAAACCCAGTCCAGAATCCCAACCCAGAAAACCCAGTCCAGAAACCCAGTCCAGAATCCCAGTCCATAATCCCAGTCCAGAAACCCAGTCCAGAAAACCCAGTCCAGAATCCCAACCCAGAAAACCCAGTCCATAATCCAAGTCCATAATCCTAGTCCAGTAAACCCAGTCCAGAAAACCCTGTCCAGAAACCCAACCCAGAAAACCCAGTCCAGAAACCCAACCCGGAAAACCCAGTCCATAATCCCAGTCCAGAAACCCAGTCCATAATCCCAGTCCAGAAACCCAGTCCATAAGTCCAGAACTGATAGGTTAGCTTTACTCACTCATCATCTCCGACTTGAAGAGACCAATAGCACGTGGTTCTAATAAAAACTTTGTAGACAGAACAAGCAACAATGACCCAGGATTAGCTCCGCCCCTTTCATATAGAAAGGCAGGAAACAGTGCAGTCATTAGAAAGGCACCAATTTTGGCATTTTTTTGTATGTGAGTGAAATGCTCACGACTCAGTTAACTGATCTGAGTCCTTCACTGAGCTCTCCATGGAGTTCTCCCCTGACTTCTCCACTCTTCTATTCTACACTGTGGACCAGAATTCTACACTGTGGACCAGAATTCTACGCTGTGGACCAGATTTCTACACTGTGGACTAGAATTCTACAATGTGGACCAGAATTCTACACTGTGGACCAGATTTCTACACTGTGGACTAGAATTCTACAATGTGGATCAGAATTCTACGCTGTGGACCAGATTTCTACACTGTGGACTAGAATTCTACAATGTGGACCAGAATTCTACACTGTGGACCAGATTTCTACACTGTGGACTAGAATTCTACAATGTGGATCAGAATTCTACGCTGTGGACCAGAATTCTACGCTGTGGACCAGAATTCTACACTGTGGACCAGAATTCTACACTGTGGATCAGATTTCTACGCTGTGGATCAGATTTCTATGCTGTGGATCAGAATTCTACGCTGTGGATCAGAATTCTACGCTGTGGATCAGATTTCTACTCTGTGGATCAGATTTCTACGCTGTGGATCAGAATTCTACGCTGTGGACCAGAATTCTACACTGTGGATCAGATTTCTACTCTGTGGATCAGATTTCTACACTGTGGACCAGATTTCTACGCTGTGGACCAGAATTCTACGCTGTGGATCAGATTTCTACGCTGTGGACCAGAATTCTACACTGTGGACCAGAATTCTACACTGTGGATCAGATTTCTACACTGGTGTTCATATTTATAGAGATTTTTCACACACCACTGATTATATATAAATTGAAATAACTGCTGTGTAAAGTGAATGTTTAAGGTTACAGTGGGGGCGGGGTTATTGTGATGGGCGGGGTTATAATAAAGGACAGGGTTTTGTGTAATACTGGGTTAGTTGGATGTGAAAGCAGCATTTCTGTAAGCTCTGAACTATTTCATTTGTCTTTAGCCTCTTTCTTTGGTAAGTGTGTGTGTGTGTGTGTGTGTGTGTGTGTGTGTGTGTGTGCGTGTGTGTGTGTGTGTGTGTTAAAGATTAAAACAGTGGCCGACTCCCCTTATGTAAACCCACTGTGTTGTAACCTTCAGACCCACACTGAGGCTTTAACACGGCTGAGCCAAATTACACACTTAAATCACACCTCGCAATCACAGCAACATTTAACACACTTACAGAGAGAGAGGGACATATTTAGATAGATAGATAGATAGATAGATAGATAGATAGATAGATAGATATGTCATGCACAGCTAGTTTAAAGGTGAAGTAAGTGAAGCTGTTTTATTATTTTAAAAAATGTGAACAAATCAATGCCCACAAAACACACACACACACACACACACACACACACACACACAGACTTAAACATTGCTGACTACATCTTTAATCTGATTAAACAGACTGAGAGCAAAAGAATTCTGTCCAAGGTTCAGATTTCCTTCTGACTCCGCTGTGACCAGGTACAGCACAGGTGTGTGTGTGAGTGTGTGTGTGTGTGTGTGTGTGTGTGAGTGTGTGTGTGTGTGTGTGTGTGTGTGTGTTCTGGTTACAGGGTGGAATGAACCAGATGATTCTGGTTGCTGCTCCTCTGGGTGAACCGAGTGCTACTGAAACACATCCTACATCATTTTACTGCTCTGTCTGCACTTCCTCCTCCCTCTGATACAGCACCTACACACACACACACACACACACACACACAGACACACACACACACACACACACACACACACAGTCAGTGGTGTCAGTGGGGAATTCTGCTCTATGTGGAGAGGTGGAAGAGAGAACAGGTGAGCTCATGACGGATTTTTCCACTGCCATCACCTGATATGAGACACGGCCCTATTTCTTTTAAAGCCACACACACACACACACACACATACACACACACACAAAATAAACACATTATAACATAAAAAGGTGTGTTGATATTTTGTACTCTGTATATTTTTTTTTTTTTTTTATAAAGACAGGAAATCAAAAAGAGTGAAGAAGAGTGAAATATTTTCCCTTCTTTCTTCACTCTGTAAATGATGGTGTTGTGTAAATCTCCTGATACAACGTGTGCTTGTGTAAGCGCCTGAGTGAAAAGTCAAGCAGTGGTGTGTGATTTTTAGCAACTTGAAACCAGGCAAGCTGTAAATCACTCAGTGTCAGATCCTCGGGATTTAGTGCAATAATAAACATGATTTTAACCCCACAGACCTTTAATGTCTTTACCTGACTTACTGTACTAACATTAACATCCTGTTCCTGTTGCAGTGTTCATCTGAGCGTTCATTAAAACGCCTGCTGCGTGTAAAAGTAGAGAGGTGACATTAATGACGTGGCATCATTCCAGAATCAATACAGACTCTTCTGCTTTTCTGTGTCCTGTTTATTTATTTATTTATTTACATTGTTCAGAGTTCTGCACAAGTTCTACAGGAACTCTGCACTGTTCTACAAAGTTTTGTAATCCTGCGTGATCGAGCCACTGAGTTTCACACCATAGCTGTAAATAGAAGATAATAAAAGGTATGAGAGGTTTTGGGGAATTTGGGGAATTTTAAATTAAACAATAGATTATGAAATTGAACACTGTGGTGCGTCTCAGTGAGATATATTTGGAATTTTACATTGTGGTGAACCACAAGATTGTGTTTTAGGCCCTGGTTTGTCTGTATATTTGGTTCTATTCTTCAGAACATTTCCTGACATTGTTGAGTGACGAGTTTGTGTTGATGATAAAACTGAAAGAAGCAGCAGTTTGAAAATAAAATTAAAATCTATTGTTATAGCAGAAGCAGTCTATCTATCTATCTATCTATCTATCTATCTATCTATCTATCGACATGTGTGATGATCTACACTATGGTGTGTCAGATTTGTGTAAAATCTAAAAAATATTTGTATTGAGAGCGTCTATTATACAAAGGTTTTTATATAATTTTTAATTATATTTCAGTATTTTAGCTATTTTTAGTATTTTGGTTATATTTTGGTTGTATTTAATTGTTAGTTCAATTTACTTATATTTAATATATACTGAATAAAGTTGTAATTAATAATACAATAAAATTATTTTTAGATTTGTTAATCACACTTTCCATTCAGTTTATTGTCACAGCCGTAACTCTGTGAAGTGAGACAGAGATGTTTGTATTTGAGATGAATGGAGATAGGATTAAAGCTATAACCCTGACTCCGCCCCTTACAGTAACCACACCCCTCATTCTAACCCGAATCATTCATAACTTTACACACCCATTCTTGTTTCTCAACCACTGGCAGTGTGTGAGGTTTTTAAATGTTGATCCTGTTTGACAAGCTGCTGAATAATCTCACACACACACACACACATACACATACACACACACACTCACACACACACAAACATACATACCCACACACACACATACGTTCATACACACACACACATACCCACACATGCACACGGGAAGAGCTTTGTGTGTGTGTGTGTGTGTGTGTGTGTGTGTGTATGTGAACGTATGTGTGTGTGTGTGTGTGTGTGTTATTGTACCTGTATTTCAGCAGAGTGTGTGTGTGATCCTTTGGAAAGTTACTGAGCTTGTGATGAGATTACTGACTCAAATTCATTTGGAGCTAGCTCTCATGCTCACACACACACACACACACACACACACACCCATGCAGTGTTGTGTGTTATAGGTCAGGAGGTTCACCTTAAATCTTTTGGAAGTCTTTGTTTTCATCTCTTGCCTCCCTGTCTGTCTGTGTCTCAGTGTGAATATGAGACGCAGCCCCCTTGCTGACTCGTGATGAATTATGAAGCCCTTGGCATCTTCATTTTTTTTCCCAGCATGCCCTGGGAGAGCAGGAGGCAAGAGAACAGAGGCTATAATGCTTTTCAGCTTCCCCCCATTCGTCTCTCCTTACCTTTCTCCATTCCCACGGGTCAGTGCTGGACGCCTGGGGCTGTACAACACCGTCACACTGAGTTACCTCTAATATATCACACACACACACACACACACACAAAGTTTCTTGCTGCACAAAGTTTATTTACACCCAACACACTGGATCAGGTGAGTCAGAATAATGAAGTGTACACGGGATGAGACACGTCCTAAATTACATAATAAGTCAAATTCTGCTGATGTAACTCTGAACTAATATTATATACATTATCACACAGCCTTCGTGACTAGTTATGAACAGAATCATGCTGTGATATAAGGTGAAGTACTTTTTGTTCATTCGCTTGATTTTAATGAATCAGAAGTACAGAGCAGAACAGGAAGTACAGAAATGTGTATCGAAGCTCTGCTTAAACTTTTGTCTCCAAATACAAATCTTTTGCTGATGATATTTTTTGAAAATCCATTCAGGCTTAAAATTGTCCTCAGATTGATTCCAGACTTTTGTTTATGTAATAAAGCAGTAAGACGCCCAGACACACACCTGATCCCGCTAATCACATGTCTTCTACAGATGCTGAATCTGTGCGTCACGAGCAGAGCACGGATTAGAGCTGAGTTACGAATCAGAATATATACAGTATATTCTACAAAATCTATTCTATTCTATTCTATTCTATTCTATTCTATTATTTCAGCATGTTGTAATGTTCTGTAGTACAGTCCTCTCTCTCTGTCTCTGTGTGTGTGTGTGTGTGTGATAGTAGTGAATATATCCCTAACCCCTAAATCTGTAGATTCATTGTGATGTAAAGATCCAGCACAAACTCATGAACACACTCAGCAGGTGAAAGTCAGATTGATGAAGCTAAGCATGAAAGGTTAAAGGTTAAAGGTTAAAGGGTAAAGGGCTGCATCCCCATAATGGTATAAGATGTACACTTTCAGAAGAAAGGGTACTACACTGGACCTTTCCTTGCTGCTAGAGTGGTACTCTTATCTTTTAGACCTTTCATGTGTATCACTTGTGAATGTGGATACAGGTCCTGTCCTGTCTCGAGTGATCTGATCGTAAGCGTACAGGTGAGACACACAGCTGTTCACACCTGGCATTATGAATGCGTCTACTGTGACCACTCTCGTTCCGATTTCATACATCATTTCCTCTGGAGAAAGGCTGTCACACACGTTTATTACGCCAGTCTTTACATTACTGCATTTGTTTTCAGGTAGAAACGTCCCACAAATAATATTTTATACATCTGTACGGAGTGTTTCATGTGTTTCACGCACATGTTCTGCTAATGAAACTTATAAATGAAGAACAGACGAGATGACAAAAGAAGCTATGAAAAGCAGCTGCTTTTGTTTCTGCTATTTTAGCCAAAATACCCCACAAAATGCTACTGTTGTGCACTAGAAGTGCAGACTGGCAGGAAAGAATTGTGTTTTGAGCGTTTACTGATGAACAGTGGCTCAGTGACGCAGTCGATTAGTTGATCCTTCTCTGCTGCTCAGGACGCATCGAGATGCAGTCGTGTTCACACTACAAATGTGCATGTGTCCCAGATCACCTGCGCATGTGGTTGGAGTGATCAGATCACAGTTCACCTGCAAGACATTCGACCCGGTTCACTTGGTGCTGATCCGATCACCCGGGACGCGTGTTAATGCCAGGTGTGAACAGGGCCATAGTGTAACTTTAAAGAGATTAAATGCGCACAACCGGACTGTAACTGCCTTTTAGAGTAAAGCTTTAAAGACTGCACACTGAAGGTAATAACTCTTTCAGCCCAGTCAGAGGGAAAGTGCACTTTAGTACCTGTTTTTGGAGAAACATTACAGTGCCTCTGACGGTGGTGTGTTTATGACGTGAAGGTGTTTAATAATTCCAGCTGAGAGCTGTTGAATCATGAGTGAGTATAAATCCTCCTCCTAATATCAGCCATTTTTTGTAAATGCTTGAATTTTTAATAATTTATCTAAAGATCTCATTTAACTGAATTATTTATCTAAATAAATAAAGAGTATTCTGTATACTTATTACAGTAATATTTTAACTGATACAGTATCCTGTATTGTTATCCTTATTGTCATAAGGAGAAATACAACAATAATAATAATAATAATAATAATAATAATAATGATAATAAAACCTTTAAACTATGAAACCAACACTTATTAACTCTTAACTTCTTAGCGTTCATGTCTCAGTATGATTATTTAGTTATCTGTTAAGTGTTAAATAAAGAGACAACATGGACACAAGTGATGAAGAATTTTTTTATATTATTGCTCTGTGTTTAAACATGCAGGTTACACACACACACACACACACACACACACACACACACAGAGAGATAGGATACAGCATGGCACCTCGTCCGTCTCCTCACTTCTCCTCGTCTGGTGTCTGATGCAAGGAATCTGATGCAATTCGAGTGCAGAGTTGAGTTCAGCTGCAGCTGATTGGTCAGCGCTCGTTCAGACCTCCTTCCTGACACCGCCGTGTCTCACTGTCTGTTTTAAATCCTACCTTTGTGGCAGGATCGGCTGGAACAGTAGAGCAGATCTGCATTTGAAACCACTAATGCCTTTTCAGTTATGCATTAAGTAAATAAAGGTTTATAAAGGTCATTATCCAAATTGCTAACAGAGATGGGAGTGGAATCGGATCTTCACAAACTTTTAGACATCTGAAACTTTTCACTAAACCTTTTCAAGCTGATTATTTTCACAAGTGTTTGCTATTTTTCTCTTTAAAAATACCAGCATCTGTCTTAACTATTATCTGGAATTTCCTCACCTGAGAGCTTGTTAAGTGTGATTAAAGTGAAATCAGTATATCTGTTTATCATGTTTATTCCCACAGAGCGAATAATAAAATAAATCACCACAAAGAGATTTTTTTAACATATTTTTAAATATTTTAAAATGATTTAGTAGTAATTTTATTATGCGGTGTACATCAGGGTTCCTTTTTATGTCCTATTTAATTTTTTCAGGTTTTTAACTCGGAATTTTCCACAGTTGAATTTTTATGTTTGCTGTTATTACAGTTTCAGTGACTGGAATAATAAAGAATATATCTATCTATATTATATAATTAAAGGTTTATATTTATACGTTTCACCACATCTACTCACTGTTATTGGTTTTATTTTTATCAATAGAGCTGGCAGAGATTCCTGTTTGAGAAGCGACTCTGTGTGTTTTAAATAATGGAGTAAAATTCTTCTTAAATTCGGGTGATGCTGCAGCGAGTCTCGGCATGTCAGGTGTGTGTTCAGGAAACACGTGTGGGGATTTCCACACAGAGAAAAGTGAAGGATATAAATATACATACATGAAAATGAAGCACACCTCCCAACATAGTGATGCTCTGGAATGATTAAACTCCCGGTTTTATTGAGAAAGCGCTCAGCGTTTCATTACTGTAGACACTTGGCTCTGTTCCAAACGCAGGAACAGTTAATGTTCTCACTGAAAAGGCAGAACGTCTCTCTGAACGCACAGCAGCAGGAAAGTTCTGTCCTCGCTGGGTTCCTTTTAACACAAATATAAACACTTTTGTCTCATTGTCCAGTTTTTGTCGTTTTATGGAGACCTGCTTTAAGTCCATCACTTCAGAGCGACTCAGTGGAGTGCACATGAGAACAAACCCAAATAGCAAAATGTGTAAATGATCATCCACAGGATCATCCATATCGCAGTAAATTATTATAAAA
>NC_069730.1:195728-233228 GCF_027358585.1 Pangasianodon hypophthalmus
ATTTGTTACATTTTTGAATTTAGTTGCATGCAGTTATCAATACTGTGTTTATATTTTCAAAACTCTTCACACAGTGAGCGCAACAGTGTTCTGTGAGGACTGAACTGTGCGTCACTTTTCACTGCTTTTACACAAAAAACACTGAATAACTTCAGCTTTCAAAATTCATCAGTTCTTTTCTCACTCAAACTCAAACCTCCAGCAAAACTCTGTAACAACAGCTCATTTTTCACATGTTCATGTTTTTATCAAAGAATATGTAAAAACAAATCAAACAAATAGAGCGACGCTGACCAGGATAAAGCGCTTACTGAAACAAACATGGACCTAAGCTGCAAAAGATAAGCGTAGCACTGAAAAGTGATGCACTGAATTTCCCCGATTCAATTCCACAATGAAAAGAGCATTAGTGAGTTCAGGCACTGAAGTTGGAGGAGGCCTGGCTCACAATTAATGTTCCAGTCCATCCAAAAGGTGTTCAGTGGTGTTGAGGTCAGGGCTCTGTGCAGGCCACTGAAGTTTCTCCACACCAAACTCATCAAACCATGTCTTTATGGAGCTCGATTTGTGCTCTTGTGAGGCATTGTCATGCTGGAACAAAAGGGCCTTCCACCACCTGTCGCTACAAAGTTAGAAGCACACTGTCTTTGTATGCTGTAGCATTAACATTAACATTAACATTCGGTGCTTTACTCCACTCCAGCTCACGCTCGGCGTTGTGCACAGTGATCTTAGGCCTGTGTGCAGCAGCTCGGCCATGAAACCCATTTCATGAAGCTCCTGAAGCACAGTTCTTGTGCTGATGTTGCTTCCAGAGGCAGTTTGGAGCTCTGTACTGAGTGATGCAACAGAGGATGGGTGAATTTTTACGCGCTTCAGCGCTCAGCGTCCTGCTCCGTTAGTTTGCATGGTCTAACGCTTCATGGGCTGAGCTGTTATTGCTCTAGAAGCTTCTATTTCACAATAATAGCACTTACATTTTGCTGGGGCAGATCTAGCAGGGCAGAAATTTCACAAACTGACTGGTGGAAAAGGTGGCATGATAACGACACATTTAAAGTCACTGAGCTCTTTAGTAAGACTCATTCTACTGCTGATGTGTGTCTGTGGAGGCTGCATGGCTGTGTGCTGGATTTTATTCACCTGTTAGCAATGGGCGTGGCTGAAACACCTGAACTCTAGAATTTGGAGGGAGGTTCACATACCTTTAGCTATATAGTGTATTACATCAACATACTTATTTGTGAAAGTAAGTAAACTGAAAAACAAAATTGTGTTTTGTGTATAATTGCATACATTTACCTCCTTTTGGCTTATTCTGTTATCCAAAGCAGCACGATACAGCTGAGGAATGAGAGTAATGTTAACTGAAGTTCACGTTTTTTAAGGTCTTTGTGGTGTGAATGATAAAGCGTTCTTGTGGAGAGAGAGCCTTTGCTTTGGTTCTGGGACACGGAGTTGGTTTTGAGGTGTGTTTGAAGTGATTCAGTAGTTTTACTGCATTTTGACTGTGAGTTTAACGGCTGCGCTGAACTGCATGCTGGGAAACTGTGTGAAGAGTTTTGCGAAACTGAGTATAGTATTAAGAAATATGTGTAAGAAATTGTAAAAGACTGTGTGTGTGTGTGTGCAAATGTCGCAACACTGATCATGAGGACAACGCAGTGCAGTTTATAGCAGTGATGTAAAATCACCAATGACAGTTATGACACTGACCACCCCTCCACTACACTGCCACTGTCCTGATACACACACACACACACACACACACCGTAAACAATCATGTTTATCCTGTGGAAAATTACGTCACACAAAAACAGAGGTCAAATGAGTCTGACATTCCCATCATACAACTATAAATACACACACACACACACACACACACAACAGCATGAAAGTGAAATGTCGTAGTTGAAATGTTCTAGGAGTTTTAGCTTAGTTGAGTTGTTTGTTAGTTGATGGTTTGATGAGAACATTAACAGTGTTTTCGTTACACAGCGAGTGTGAGTTCTGAACGCAGGATTTGATTCAATAATTAAAAGTTTACCGAAAATCTTTACAGATAAAGCATACAGCTCCAAACTCTTTACTAATGAACAGTTTAGTGTAAAAACTCCTGGAGCTAAAAAAAAAAGTGCGTTTCAGTTACATCATCAGTCATGATGCTGGTGTCAATTATTTCACATCAGTAAATTATTTATTATAAGTGTGTTTGTAAATAAACACTGAACAGAGTTTTTGGTGCATTAATCATGTACTGAACAGAGAACTCTTACACTCGGTGTGAAGCTCCGATGTTTCTCTGGGTTTTCATTCAAATCTCACTGCGAGGGAAATGAAGTGAAATCAGGAAACTGAGTCAACTTTAAAAAACTACTGTTTCTATCTCGATCTCAGGAAATATAAACATGTCAGCAGATCACTTCACTGATTATATCAGTTCAACTCCAAATAAAAATAAAATAAACACACTGGAGGAAGAGACAGAGATGTGGAATACATTTACAATGATGCCAGGTTCGAACGTTCTGTTTCATAAACATACAGACGGAACTGTGTGTGTGTGTGTGTGTGTGTGTGGTTCACCTGCATGGAACACATTCTCCTTTAGTGTAATAACACACTGAGAAATCACTGCTCTCCTCGGGGCAGTCTGACCTCCAGATGACCTTCTGATGAAAACTCAACAGTGTGAGAGTGAGACAGGGAAACACCCCCCAGCTTTCCCTTTTCCCAGGCCGTGGTTATATTCAGGCCGAGTTCAGGGTTAAGTTCATCGTGTAAATCAGGTCATGGTGATCCAGAATGAACTCTCCTCCTGGTACAGGAGGTTCACACACACACACACACACACACATACACACACACACACACACTGTACAGTAGGACTGAGGAGAACATGGCTGCTGCCCAGTGTGAGAATGTGAGACAATCTGACAGAGTGAGACAGTATATGAGAGTGAGACTGTGTGAGAGTGAGACAGGAGGTGGTAGGATTTGAGGGGGGTAGTCTGGGGGCAGTAATGGGTGGTATGATGGGGGGGGTAATCTGGGGGCAGTAATGGGTGGTGTGATTTGAGGGGGGTAGTCTGGGGGCAGTAATGGGTGGTGTGATTTGAGGGGGGTAGTCTGGGGGCAGTAATGGGTGGTGTGATTTGAGGGGGGGTGTTGGGGCAGTAATGGGTGGTATGATTTGAGAGGGGTAGTCTGGGGGCAGTAATGGGTGGTGTGATTTGAGGGGGGGTAATCTGGGGGCAGTAATGGGTGGTGTGATTTGAGGGGGGTAGTCTGGGGGCAGTAATGGGTGGTGTGATTTGAGGGGGGGTAATCTGGGGGCAGTAATGGGTGGTGTGATTTGAGGGGGGGTAGTCTGGGGGCAGTAATGGTCCTTTCAAACTTTTCACTGTGTAACTTTGTTGTTATTAGCAGTTCAGCTGCTTTAAATTCTGAGCCGTTGGTTCTGTCACTTTTTACATCGATTACGTTCAAACTTGTTTTGGTCGTTTTACCTTTCAGCCTTTTCACTTTTTAGCCTTTCAGTCTGCACACTTCTTTCCATCTCCACATGCCAAACACCTGCTGATGGTCATGAGTGTGTGAGTGTGTGTGTGTGTGTGTGTGTCACAGGTCGGATTCAGTTCCTGTCGCTCGTTTTGTCCTCTGCGTCTCTGGAGGACGTGCTGCGTGTCACATGTCTTTCAGCAGTTAAATCGCCTCCAGGTGTTTCCATAGTTAGAGGAATCGGAGCGCAGCCGTGTGACCGAGCATTAAATCACCCCGAGTAGGTTTCATTTCTGCCCCTCTCCTCTCCTCTGCCCCTCTCCTCTCCTCTCCTATGCCCCTGCCCCTCTCCTCTGCCCCTCTCCTATGCCCCTGCCCCTCTCCTATGCCCCTCTCCTATGCCCCTGCCCCTCTCCTATGCCCCTCTCCCCTGCCCCTCTCCTATGCCCCTGCCCCTCTCCTCTGCCCCTCTCCCCTGCCCCTCTCCTCTGCCCCTCTCCTATGCCCCTGCCCCTCTCCCCTGCCCCTCTCCTATGCCCCTGCCCCTCTGCCCCTGCCCCTCTCCTATGCCCCTCTCCTATGCCCCTCTCCTCTGCCCCTCTCCTATGCCCCTGCCCCTCTCCCCTGCCCCTCTCCTATGCCCCTGCCCCTCTCCTCTGCCCCTCTCCTATGCCCCTCTCCTATGCCCCTGCCCCTCTCCCCTGCCCCTCTCCTATGCCCCTGCCCCTCTCCCCTGCCCCTCTCCTATGCCCCTGCCCCTCTCCTCTGCCCCTCTCCTATGCCCCTCTCCTATGCCCCTCTCCTATGCCCCTCTCCTCTGCCCCTCTCCTATGCCCCTCTCCTCTCCTCTCCTCTGCCCCTCTCCTCTGCCCCTCTCCTATGCCCCTCTCCTCTGCCCCTCTCCTCTGCCCCTCTCCTATGCCCCTCTCCTCTCCTCTCCTCTGCCCCTCTCCTCTGCCCCTCTCCTATGCCCCTCTCCTCTCCTCTCCTCTGCCCCTCTCCTCTGCCCCTCTCCTATGCCCCTCTCCTCTGCCCCTCTCCTCTGCCCCTGCCCCTCTCCTATGCCCCTCTCCTATGCCCCTCTCCTCTGCCCCTGCCCCTCTCCTCTGCCCCTCTCCTCTGCCCCTGCCCCTCTGCCCCTGCCCCTCTCCTATGCCCCTCTCCTCTGCCCCTCTCCTCTGCCCCTCTCCTCTGCCCCTCTCCTATGCCCCTGCCCCTCTCCTCTGCCCCTCTCCTCTGCCCCTGCCCCTCTCCTATGCCCCTCTCCTCTGCCCCTCTCCTCTGCCCCTCTCCTCTGCCCCTGCCCCTCTCCTCTGCCCCTCTCCTATGCCCCTCTCCTATGCCCCTGCCCCTCTCCTCTGCCCCTCTCCTATGCCCCTCTCCTATGCCCCTGCCCCTCTCCTCTGCCCCTCTCCTATGCCCCTGCCCCTCTCCTCTGCCCCTCTCCTCTGCCCCTCTCCTATGCCCCTCTCCTCTGCCCCTCTCCTATGCCCCTGCCCCTCTCCTCTGCCCCTCTCCTCTGCCCCTCTCCTATGCCCCTCTCCTCTGCCCCTCTCCTCTGCCCCTCTCCTATGCCCCTCTCCTCTGCCCCTCTCCTCTGCCCCTCTCCTATGCCCCTCTCCTCTGCCCCTCTCCTCTGCCCCTCTCCTATGCCCCTGCCCCTCTCGTCACAAACCATGCAGAATCTCCTCCTGAGAAAGCGAGAGAAGCTGAAACCAAACAGAACCCACTGTCTTTATAAACAATTATAAACTCTGATTTTATCTGCAGGGAGTTTATTCACGTTTTCTTTTCATGGTTAATAATATATTAATAATGCAGTTATTACACTTTATTACTGTATATTAAAACAGCATATGAGAGTTTAAAGGGATTTTCTGTATGATTTCCAGATGAAAGACGTTAACTGGAGCAGCTTTTATTAAACGGCTACAGGACGCTCGCTGCTTGTGTAACGTCCCTAAACCTCCTTCCATTAAAGCGGATACCTGTGGGAATCTCACACACACACACGCACACACACACACACACACACACACTGTCGTCAGACTCAGCATGATCCAAAGAAAACACAGCGGAACCTCACTGTGAACTTCATCATCTCCCGTACGCTCGGTCCCTGATTTATAACACAGCTACGTTTCAGGGAGCGACTGATAAATCCGTCAAAATGGACAAACAAACAGGGTCCAGGTTTTATACTTAACACTCCAACATTTTAAATCCCGTCTAAACACACGTTATCCACGTTATTTACCCGAGTGTGTGAGTTTAATAAATAAAGACATCCAAAATTACACTGTTAGTAAAACTTTATAAAATTATTAGCTCAGGTTTATGCACCATATGCAGCTTTAATGAATAAGATGATTGTGTGGGATTTTGTCTGTGGTATTTTCCCTAAAGCAACTCTGGGAATACACAGCTGTGGGAATTTAGCACTCTCAGAATATAGCAGTCTGGGAATACAGTGCTTTAGGAATATAGTGCTTTAGGAATACAGTGCTTTAGGAATATAGTGCTTTAGGAATATAGTGCTTTAGGAATATAGTGCTTTAGGAATATAGTGCTTTAGGAATGTTATGCTTTAGGAATGTTATGCTTTAGGAATATAGTGCTTTAGGAATGTTGTGCTTTAGGAATACAGTGCTTTAGGAATGTTGTAGTTTATATACTTTATATATAGTGGAATATTGTGTCTTGTTCTGTTCCTCTGTTTTCAGAAAGTTTCAATGAATTAATTTAGATGATTTTTTTGTCCCTGTGGTCATCGGCTCATTTTTTATCGTGTCATGTTTGAACAGCAGAAACTCTTTAAGCTCTTACAGGCCTTGTGTGGAATAATGGCCCTGGTGCATTGTGGGTAATCTGTAACCTGATGCAGCTTGGGAGAATCACACCACTTACAAAAGCAAATCAATGGTTCTGTTGACTCACGATGACAAATGGCATCCATTAGAGATGAGCAGTGTTTGCACTGAGCGCAGCATGCTAACGCTAACGCTAAAAAGCGAACACAAATGGACGTCTGTGTCTCGTTCTGTACACACTGCCATCTGGACAGGAGCAGCCGGGGTTATGAGCCGAGGTTGTTTAGTATCAGTAAGAGCAATACGATAAGAAACAGAACATTGCCTTCACAATCAATATAGCATAGCGCTATTTATTCACAACATTCTGAGAAAAGAGTTGATCCGGAGGCTAGAGATTTTAAACAGAAACTTTCTCAGAACTTCTGCTTAATACTGATTTGTGGGTGGGGCTACATATGACCTCAGTTTGTGATGTCACTATAGACCATTTCAAACGAATATTAATGAACACAGGAAGTGACATCGCCATTCCTAGAATATCCAGTTGGTGGCAAACAGTGTTGAAAAATCAACAGCAAATAGTGAATTAAGAACCATAATTCTCGCGGCTGGCAGGTGGATTTAAGGACAGGATGTCAAAATTAAAATTAGGAGCGTGTTGTTGTGTTGTCGGATTTTCCCTCAGGTCACAGACAAGGCATTTACACTTTCTCTTCCATGCTGTTCCACAGCCACAAGAATTACAGCAACATTACTGCAAACCTCCCCTAATGTGCTGATTACAGATATTTAAACCCAGAGGCCAATACGAGCCGCGTGTCCGCATCCTGAACGACTGAATACTGAGCCGTGTAATGCATTCGTTCTCCCTGGAAGAAGAGCAGTGTGATGAAATGCAGCAGCAGAGAGAAAGTCTCTTTAACGTCTCATCACAATCCACGAGGATAAGAAGGGACACATGGAAAAGAACCAGAGGATGAATTACGGCTTCCAGGTGTGCAGCTCGCTGATATAGCATGGAACTCTCTGTTCATCGGGTTTATTTTCTGTTACGACAACACAAAACTATTTCATCCTTTCCAGTTGAAGAGCTACAAACCCGTGCTGCATCGCTGCGCACCGAGTCCAGCAGAACGGAGACATTTCCTTTTCATTGTATAATATGACATGAGCAAATGATATCACACACAATTCTGCTATAGAATTTCTACTGAGATTATCTCATACAGTGTAATAATCGTAAAGTCTGCAGGATTCGCACAGTGGAAAGCGTTTGACTTCCAGCAACTCAACAAAACACAGCACAGTTCCATCCGCATTTCACGAGCATAAATATAAAGTAGCTCTTCATCCAAACTACAACTTTTCTCCAGTTTAAACACACAACAATGTAATGAGACACATCAGCGCAAATCACTTCAGGTGCACGTCTTAAATCAGCGGGAAAAAAGCTGTTTTCTTGTTTAAAGGATCCAGAAATTTATTGTCAATTTCTTTATATTTTTTTCATAAATTTTGAGTTAGTCGTTTTGTTTTGACAGTTTTCCATTTAAAAACGGCTCTGCTCATGTGCAGTAAATTCGATATCGTTTATAAGCTACACAACTGCAAACTAATCACATCTGATATGCAAATTATTAGAGGATGATAAGATGGTGAGAGAATCGTTTCATCTGCAGAAGTTCCTAATGTTAGTGATGAACAGATGGTGGTTGTCATGGTAATGCTGAAATATGTTCTAACAGGTTTAAGTGAGATGTAAATTGAGACTCTGATACTGAAATCACACTGACTAATGTGAGCTAGTTTACTAGCGGTTAGCAAACCAGCTAGCTATGTTGGCTAATGTTAGTGATATAAAGCTGCATTTTCATGTGTGTTTATAGATCCTGGAACTTTAACTTTAATGAAGATAAAGTTGTAGAGACGCTCACCAGTCATTTTTAATGTTAAGGTGAAGTTAATGTATAAGTAACTCATTAAAATTCTGTAACAGACAGAATGAAACTTCATATGAAGAAAATGGTTCCAGAAATGATTTTTCAGGAATCTGTGCAGTCATGGGATTAAAAAGTTCTTTAACTGTGTTGGAGGTGGAAAACGTGTTTTTCCCTGTTCCTTGTAACACGCCAGTCTCCGCGTCGCTAGCTAAAAACGGCGTCGCTAAATATGCTAACATGTATTTATGTCTAAAAGCGAGCCGTGTATTTGCGTGGGCTTTATTGCAGGAGCGCAGAGAAAGCGTGGGACGAGGCAGAAGTGGAGCGACGTTAATGACAGGCTGAGGTCAGAGACGCTGTCATCCACAGCACACGCTTCAACAACACCGCCTTCGTTAGCTTTCTTCTCCACGCTGATCACCAACTAGAGAAAACAGACCTCGTCGTTCTGTCTGAGAAAACTCTGAGGCGAGGCTTATTGCGGTGAGTGTTTATGGGTTCTATTATGTAAGAGACAATACAGCTGGAAAAGGACCGAGAGCATTCCTGAATTATCCGACTGCAGAATCCGTCTCAGGACTTCAGCCATGCAGTTCCACCCGCTGCGCTGTGATTAACGCTCTGAGAAGAGTTCTGAAATCCTCACGCGAGACTGAAATCTGTCACAACATCCTGCTGGATTCATTTATTTTAATCGTGTTGTGATGCTGTAGATTTTATTTAAACACACAGGTTCCATATCAAAGCTGTGAAATAAACACAGTTGATTCATTGGAAAATAAGATCGTTGCTGGGTTTTTATGGTTTCACAAAAATGTTCCTGTTGCAGTGAGTGAATTTATTCAAGTATAAGAAGTTACAGTGTTACATGGACCGAAATTTCATATGAAAAACTCTTTATTTTAGGCTAAATCAGAAAAAAAAGGCAGCAAAAAAGCAAGCTTTAAAATCAGAGTTCAAGGGGCGGGGGGCGGTGTGTGTGTGTGTGTGTGTGTGTGTGTGTGTGTGTGTGTGTGTGTGTGTGTGTGGGGTGGGGGGTGGGGGGGTGGGGGGGGGATCGTTGTGGAACAGACAGATAAATGCACTCGTTTTAATACGTCATTGTTTCTATAGTAACGGCTCATTCACAGGGACGTGTACAGCAGACGCTCCACTGATAATAAATTCAGAGGTAAAGCTGTAACTGTAAGTTTTCCACCATCTTCAGGACAGAGAAGTTTACGCTTCTTTGCGTTTCTCAGTAACATGCGTAACAAGCTGCGATTGTCTTATTAACTTGAAGAGAGAGAAAAAAGAGACTCTGGTGAACGAGTGTTTATAGCTGCTATAACGTAAACGACAACAGGAACTCATTTCTCCGACTTTATAGAGTTAATAAATGTAACTATAAATGAATTTGATTCTTGAATGTTTTTTTAATAAATATAAAACATTGCAATTGTTGGTAAGTTGCTGTGGTATAAGAGGAATAAAACACTTGGGGCTGTGCTGTTATAGGAAATTAATCAACTTCAGAGTGTAACAGTGACTCCGCTTCATCACTCCACCACGGCGTTGATTATTTTCCTGGAACAGCACGGCCATAAGTGTTTTATTTTTTACTTATCACACCATTGTAATCAGTAATAAGCTTTTAACACACTGACTGAGAATACAGACTGCACATGCCATTCCCATTTATTACACACACACACATACATGCACACACAAACACACACACACACACACACACACATACACACACAGTGGGGCGTCACCCGAGGCACTGACGTACTGACATGACCTTAAACACGGTGGTGTCCTCATTTAACCCTGTGACCTGTAGCTGAGTCTCATGACCTGAACTACACACACACAAGCACATACACACACAAACATACACACACACACACACACACACACACACACGTACACACACACAAACACATACACACACACAGAATCCATCAGCTTTCAGCTGGCAGAGACCTCACACTGTGTCAGGAGAGACCTCACACACACACACATACACACACACACACACACACACACACACACACACTGAAACATTTGCTGACCGTAACAGTTGTGTGTGTGTGTGTGTGTGTGTGTGTGTGTGTGTGTGTAGCCATGTTCAGATCCCTATGTAACTCTTACACACAGTCAAATGATGTTTCTGTGAAAACATTTTCTCCTGATTCACGTCATCGTGTTTATTACAACACAAACTGTGGAATTTTCTCATCCAGCTTTTCATAAATAATTTACAAACTTCTTTTATTCTGAGATCCAAATCCGTGTGGAGGCTGAGAGAGGAGTGTGAATGTACAGCGCCCCCTACTGGACAGTGACTCAGCACTCTCTCAGTACAGATACAGTACAACACAATAATACAAATTCAATACAAACACAAAATTAAATCTAAATCATTTCTAATGTCCAAGCTACACCTTCAGACTTTAGGCCACGCCCCCTACCTGAGACTGACACCATACTGTGAGCAGAGGAACAATGTGAATTCTTCATTCACAGACACTGAACCACGGATCAGAGAGAGGAGAGCCTAGTGTGACACACACACACACACACACATGTGCGTTAGTGCTCCATTTCCTTCAGGAGTGTTTACACACACCAGCGCTAAGACAAACACACACTGGTGATTTTACACACTAATGTCACTGTGGTGTTTCTGTAAAACGACAACACACTGAGCGGCAGCTAATCAGTGACCACAACAGCTGGAACGTTTCCGAGAATCGGTCAAGGTCCTGCTATTCCTGTGCATCATTCCTCGATGGAACACTCTGTGTGCGTGCGTGTGTGTGCGTGTGTGTGTGCGTGCGTGTGTGTGTGTGTGTTGGCAGGGAGTTAGCGATGACACAGCAGAAGATCTGGTGGATGTAAATCTCCCTCTCAGGTGTGAATGTCACAGTGTTTTACTGGTTTATAAATGTGTCTGTTTTCACCACACTGAAGTAAAGGCATGTTAACATTAAAATAGCTCACTACACAAAACAATACAACAATACACAAAAAAACAGAACTAAACACAAAATAAATATGAGAAAACTAATAGAAAGTAAAAAAAATGAAGAACTAAATGACACAATCTTCTCTGAAAGAGAAAAGACAGTAATTATGAGGATAAGGACGTGTGTGTGTGTGTGTGTGTTTTTGTGAGAGAGAGTGAATGAGTGTGTGTGTGTGTGTGTGTTTTTGTGAGAGAGAGTGAATGAGTGTGTGTGTGTGTGTGTGTGTGTGTGTGTGAGAGAGAGAGAGAGAGACTATAAATGATGCTGGTTTGTGGTTTCTATATGTTTAAGCAGTTTCAGATTAACATGAGTAACTTCCCACTGAAACACTCTGACTGGGAATTTAATTTCACTCTGACTGCTGATGATGTCATAGCGGGCGTTACAGCAACTGACCAATCAGCTTATTCGCTTTGCAGTAATCACACTCTTTATAAATCAAATATTTTATTTTACATAAGAAACACTTGATTAAATTAGAAAATGTAGACATAACAGAGGTTTAGAGGCTAAATGTGTTTTTAAAATGGTTATTAAGTAAGAATTGTTGTGTCTGTGTGTGTGTTGGTCAGTAAAGTGACTCTGATCCGACACCAGCAGCGAAACTCATTACAGCGCTTCATTACGGAGCTGAACTGAAACGGCCTGATTAGCGTTAATGGGCTGAATCAGGTTTATTGGAACACACTAATGACTGGAATAAACCATTTCTGATTTTCCAGGGGGGTGTGAAAGGGGTGTTGGGCGGGGGTTGGGGGTTGGAGGAGTGGCATCTGGTGCCGTCCAGACTTTTTAACCTGAATGTATGTACAGATATTTAGCGTTAGCATAGCCCAGTGCCAAGTTTTTCAGATGTGACTCTCACTCTTAAGTGCACGTAAAGGTCAGTAAGTGCAGTTGTGATCTTACCTAAAATAAACATTACCACCATGCAAAGCTTCTTAAATTACTCTCAGGACCTGTAAACGTAGCGATGACCTTTGACCCTGCATTACACAGTGGTTGTTGTTTAATATCACATGTCACAAAGCCTCATAGTGCTACAGATTTTCTCTCTTAATCCCTCAAGTGCATTGACCTTTCTGTCTGAGGCGCTGAGCTACGGCCAACACATTTTAAACAATTTTCTGAAATTGTTGACCTTTTAGCACTGGGACCGAAATTCTCCACGAGTCAGATGCCAAATTTTTCTCTCCTCATCCCTGAACTATACGAAATTCATCTGTATCTGCTGCTGGACTGAGATGTCTGGATTGGACCTTAAGGTACGAGCCAAAAGTCTGCTGTTTAAACAAAGAGCTCCATTTGGAATGTTAGAAAGATCTGGAAATGTCTGGATTTCTGCACAGCAACGCTAACATCTGCTGTCCTCTTTCTGATCTGATTTAAAAACTCTGCAGGGCTCGAACACCTGCTTTTATTTCACTCCCTGAATCAAATCAAACTAAATCACTCTAAAGGCCACACGAACAATTCATTCACTATTTAAACACATGGATCTGTTTTTCACATCAAAATGTACATGAACTTCTCTCACCACAAAACTGGAACTGTGCTTTTCCTGTTAGCCAGTACCAAAGGTTCCAGCTGGCTTTGGTTTGGTTCCTGATGAACATCACCACCCGCAGGAACTAATAACCACATTTACACCGAGAAACTTTAGTCTGCAAGCATTACTCCAGGAACTATAACCCATCAACTTTAGTCCAGGAAAATCAGTCGAGGAACTTTATTCCAGGAACTTTAATATCGGAAGTTTAGCCAGGAAGATTAACTCAGGAACTTTAGTCCAGGAACTGTTTTTTCAGATGTTCTGTAACTTGTTCCTGATGTGCCTGTTTTAAGGAACTGGTATTTTTATAAATGTCTTTGTTTTTAGTGACACGTTCATGTTGCTGGTGAATTTGTCCTACTCTTGGTTTGTCTGATGTTTGTCCTTTTTTTTATGACGACATAGAAATTAAAGTTTACAGCTAAAATGTTTTATTGTGATGTAAACATGGTAACTAGGCCTTAGACTTTTGGTTGTGATCATTGAAGACATTCTACAATTCAGGGCTTGAGTTCCCTGTTACGCCCTGTTTAAACTGAACCCCACCCAGTGGAAAGGAACCAGGAACCCTGAACCCAGGATGAAGCACCATCCTGACTCACTGTGAAGAGGAGACCAGACGTACACAAACTCCAGACAGAGACGCCATCTTTAAAAAAAAAAAGAGTATCATATATTTTTATGGCTTGTAAATGGAGCAGTAATGAAACTACGATACAGATTTGATTTTGATTCTTTGGATTATTTGGCCAGTTTTACAATGATAAAAATCTTTACAGATTCAAAGACTGAATTAATAAAAGTACAAACGGCTCCACAAGGAACCTCAGTGTGACTAAATGCACCATTTCAGGATTAAAGAAGAACCTGATGCTGCACAATTTGTGGTTTTGTTTTCTGTCATTTGGAGCAGTGTAACACGCTGCTCACCCAAAAACAACACATAAATTACAGCCGGCGCAGACCAGAACACATCACTGCGAACAGCACGACCACAGTCACGCTGCCAAAACTTGTTTAAAAGTGAAAGCTGTAATTAGAGTATTACTCATCCTGGGTTTAGATGAAATGAGAGGTTTTTATGTGGAGATGTGAGAAACTTCCCCCTGGATTTACAGTAAGTTTGAGTCGGGAAGCTCCCTGGCTTTATTGTCTCACAGTCATGTTTCACATCCACAACATTAACAAAAGAACTTTGCCTTACAGCCTTTATCAGCGCGTGACCTCTGGACTGTGTGTGTGTGTGTGTGTGTGTGTGTGTGTGCTGTTTTCTGTTGTGTTTGCTATTGTACGTTAGAATCATTATTAGTGCTAATTATCTGTTTGAGTTATATTTGTACAGTAAATAGTTTTATTACAAATTAACCAGAATAAGCCTGTGTGTGTGTGTGTGTGTGTGTGTGTGTGTGTGTGTGTGTGTGCGCGTGTGCAGGTTCAGGTTTCCACTCAGCAGCTCTGTAAGCGCGTTGGTGGAAAAAGTGGCGTTGACTTTGACCTCGTTACAGCTGACTCTTTGGCCCACAGCCAGATCTGGAGGATTTAATCCGCTGTAACGTGTGAGCCGTCATGTACGCACCTCGGCTCAGCTCCAAGAGCAAAAACACGGCCTCCTTCTCCTAATAATGGGCCACATAACTCATTCATGAAAACACTTTAATGCTTCAAACAAACACACAACACACTGAGGACGTAGGAGTGTGTTATTAATGTGTGAAATGTGTAGAGATAATAACACATCACACAGGAAGGAGGTGAAGTCCAAATCATCACTCAGTGTGAGTTATCAATCAAACGCAGTTAATTATAAACTCAAATCAAATGTGCAAATAGAAGGAAAGACATTGTATACAGATGTATATACAGATGTTTTGGTCATAAATTTAGGATAAAAATGATTCAGAACACTTTGACTTGACTAGTAAGTATAATGTTTATTTAGCGTACACACACTTTTAAAATTATACTATTAGTTTAGTGTACTTTTAAGGTGTGATATATAACTAACAGACACTGTGTGTGTTACTGTTACAGAAAATACTGACGGAGTGATGAAGCGGAGTTACTGTTACTGCCCTGAAGAAATTATTTTCCTATAACACCATGTTTCTATGATGATGTGGAGCGTCAGTGAAACAGGTTAGTTCCTGTTCTCGCGTTCGTTACAGCAGCTATAAACACTCGTCTCTTTATTCTCTCTCTGTTACCGAGAAACCGCAGAGAAGCGTAAACTCCTCTGTCCTGAGGATGTCGGAAAACTTAAAGTTACAGCTTTACCTCTGGCTGTTACAAAGCGCTGACACTGGAGACTCCTTCCATACATGTTACATAAACATCTCCTTACAGAAAACTTCAGAATTAATCAACAGCTTCTGACCAATCACAATCCAGAATTCAGCAGCAGCGAGGTGTAACGTAAATATATCATAAAATACTGAAAATACACATCAAGGTTAATCGTGTTCTTATTCTTTGGAATAAATTGGGACAAAAAAGTAAACTTATAGATAAATTATAACATTTTGAGTTTACTCTGAAAAATACTTGAATTTTACTTGATGATATTTGAACATACATTAGCAATATAAATATTACTTTACTAAAATGTAAAACTACATATTGACTTGCAAGCGGACTTTAAATCACAAACTGTAACACAATAGAGCTAATGTGTACTTGGTTCCTAGTGTTCTTATGTACACCTGCATTTAAAATGCTATTACTTCAAAGATAAACTAAATACACAGATGACTCACACGGAAGTTACTTCTCTTCAAGTGTACTTCAGCATGCTGCTATATCAAAAATACACAGTAATACACACTCAGTGTACTCCTCTCTTAGTGTTCATTAGTAAACTTCAATAAACTTCTTGTTTACTCGACTCACACTGTTTTCTTTTCAGTTATAAAATATTGTTGCTGTGTGAATTTGTGCTTTTGTGAAACAGAATCATTACATTTTCATCTGAACGCTTCTGCAGCTGCACCAAAACGTCTTCCACACGTTTATACACATTCATACATCTAAAGATTCATCATCTGACAGAGAAATGTGTTAAACTGCAGATTGGCTGACAGCGAGAACTCGAGCTCAGATAACTCGCCTGATTCTGGAGATAAACGATGAACATTTTACAACACAAGCGCAAAGTGACATTACGCAACGTGATATGATGTGCTAGCTCATATCTGATCATCGCCCTCTACAGGTGAGTAATTACGCTCCCCGTGTCATGTGAAAATCTCTGTTTAATGAATTTATAGACCTGTTTATCAGGGAGTAACACTGGACCGCTCTGATAAACGTGTTAAATCTGCACACAATATCACAACAAAGCTCAGAGCTACAGTTAATCATATGACTGACTCATAATCCTTCAGCACTCTCAGCTACAACACTGACATGATACTCATCAGCTATAACTCCTTCATTCAGGTCTGAGCTTCTCTGATGAGTAACCACACTGCATCACAGGAAGCGTTAGCATATAGACCGCTGTTAGCCATGAGCCAGTAGCATCCTCCCAGCTGGGTCAGCGTTAGAGCAGTGGGAGGGGTAATCACACACACACACACACACACACACACTCATATCAGTACACTAATCAGCCTTCAGAGAGAGAGAGAGAGAGAGAGAGAGAGAGAGAGAGAGAGAGCGAGAGCGAGAGAGAGAGAGATTACAGGAGACAGTGTGTTCATTGTTTTCTTGGTGTGGGTGTTCAAGTTACTTTGAATTGTACAAATGATTGGCTTTTAATAAAAATGTTAAATTGCCTCAAAAACACACAAGAACTGTAGAATTTACAGACGTACAGAGTGGCAGTGCATTTACACAGTAATACGACTAATTATTTCACAATCTTATATGCATTAAAGCTTATATGTACACTGACTTGTAGAGAACACAAAGCAGAGACTTCTGGGAAATAAAAATCCCTTTCCCTCTGGTAAATACTGCCCTCTGCTGGTCAAACTGCTCCACACTAAAGTGATCTACAGGTGTACTTATTTGTGTTTAGAAGAAAAAAAATGTAAATGGCCACAAAATATTGACTTTGTTCTTGTGGGAGGTTGGGTTGCTTTGCTATCCCTGACCTTTCACTTCCATTTTCCTCCTGTCTTTCACACCGCCCCGCTCACCCTTAATGACAGGGGGAAAGTTGATACTGATAACTGGAATTGAATTGAATTGGATAGTTGATAAATTGTTTGTGTTACGTTTTCTTCCTGCCTAGGTTTGGGGAAGAAATGTAATCAAATAAAAAGCAATAAAGTACAGAAAAGAACAAAAAAATCTCCTCTCCTGTCCCAGCCAGTAACCACACCAGTTAAAGCTATAAAAAAATCTAAAGTTTCTTTACAATTAACAATAAACAATAGCAATAAAAGTAAGCCACAAGTTAAAGAGGACACAAGAACAAAAAACAAATAAAAAGTTCCTAACTAGCAGGAGGAGTAAACTTCTTAACCTTTCAAAAAGAAACCCTACAAACATAACTAACAATATAATAAGAAAAGCAACGTACAAGAATTGACAAAATTACACAGAACATGTATAAGAACAACTGCAGCACACACTGGAGCAGGAGGAACGCATCTCTACTAGCCCTCTTTCCTTCTCAGCTTCATCCACATGCTCTCTTCCTGTCAACCAATCGAATGGTGATTAATGGCAGCTGGTGTCAATTAACCTGGCAGTGACGGAGAGAGCAAGAAAAACAAGAAAAACAAGAAAAACAACAAGGAAAACACAAAAGCACAGGATACTTACACAATGTACAGCCACAGTAACTTACCCCCACAGATGTAATATAAATAAATAAACACATCCTGGTCTGTAACAGTTTGTCCTGCTACTGTACCATATAAACAGTGACATTCAGCTGGAGCTCAGTCCCTCAGGACCTGCGGTCTGCAGCGCTGTGGTGCTGCTCGTCCACTCACTGAGCTGGAGAGTTTATTTCCTGCTGCCAGAGCAAAGTCCAGTTACTGTTATTTGTCCGTGGTCCATCACCCAGTGTGCACTATTTCTTTCCCTGGTATATATTTTGGTGTGGATATTTGGAGTGTTTTCTTGTGTGTGTGTGTGTGTGTGTGTGTGTGTGTGTGTGTGTGAACAGGATGCATGTAACTAATATTTACTGATGTATACGCAGCACATTTATTGACCCCTCTGTATTTTATTTATTATTTTTGTTTTGTGACACTGTACACAAATTGAATTGAAATAAAATCAAGTTTTAAAAAAAAGGTGATAGTATGATTAAATACTAGGTAATAAGTAAAAGATTGGATGTTAAATTGGATGTTTTTACACTGACAGAAAGGGGACACACGGCACATGCTGAAAATATATGAATAGACTAGAGGTAGAACCACATCCTGTTTTATAAACCTCAGTAGATTTACTTCCTGTAAACCAGCAATAAAGACAACTGGTTTACAGGAAGTGAACTAACTGGAACACACTGTGAAGTTAAGTGCTGCTTTAACTGACAGAATATTTAACACTTTCTACAGCAAAGGTGTTCATCAGTAGCAACAGTGAGTGTCGCTATATTCAACATATATTTGAATTCATTCAATCTTATATATTTTACTGTTGATTAATATTAATATTAATATTAATGTGAAAGTAATCAAATATGTTTTAAGTAACAAGGTAACAATGTTCACACTGTAAGTAAAAAAAATATTATCTTGCATTTTCTGTTGCTTTCACTCAGGTTTAATGTGATGTAATACTCAGGTTTATTCGTGTAGAAACTTTAATGATGTAGAAACTTAACATGATGTAGCTGTAGATGGAGAAATACAGAAGTGGTTCCACAGAGGAAGAACTTCTGGTGTGTGTGAGAACAGGGAATCTGAGATGTGTGTGTTTATCTGTGCGTGTTTGGTCATAATTTGTGAACATGTCCATGTTTAAATTGCAGCCTTCTGACAATCACGCTTTCAAAGATGTAGCTGTTATGGTTCGATTAACTTCATCACCATCGCTGTCTTCACTGAGATCTCACTAAGAAAATAAAATCAAACAAAACAAAAGTGTGCAATCCTAAAGGATGATTAAATTTGATATTACAGCCTAAAGACAACTTGATAAATAATGACTCTTTTTTGTTTAGAAATGGAGCAATATTTCTGTCTACATTTTCTATTAATAAATTCATGACGCAGTAATGTGATCATATTGTCAATGATGGAAATGTTCCAGTGAAACTCGCAGGTGTTTATTCATTGTTGTGTGTTTGTTGTGCAGTAACACTTCAGATTGAACACTACTATAATATATATATATTTATACTGTATATAGTACTATACTATATATATTTGGCCTAAACAGATTAATATGCACACATGTTTAAGAGTGATTTAATAATGTGTTATGAAGTAAAATGACTGTGTAACTCAATCAGGATTTGTGTAATTAAACTATATAAATGAAAATGCTCTTTAATGCAGTGCATGTTCAGGAAGGGGGTAAAGCTTTCGCTGAGGTACAAATCGACTCACGGAAATGCATGACCCTTGTTTCCTGCCCTTTATTTAAAGATTTTCATATCGGGGTGATTTTCAGGCACAGTCACAGGAGAGTATGATGATGAGACTCATTTTGCAACCAAAGGTCTTCACAGTTGTGAAAAACTTCACAGAGGAATACACTGGAAATGTGGAAAACGGAGACGTCTTCATTGTGCGTCATAAAAAGCGCTGCATCGCTGGAGTGTACTGTGCTGAAGACACACTGATCATTCAGCTGGAAAGTAATCTCGAAACACATTTATAATGGTTATAATTCATCTAGATACATCATGAAGCAAATACAATTATGATGCAAAATAATTAATTAATAAACACTGTGTGTGTTACAGAAAAGTACTGAGTGACAGGGTGTGTGATGAGTTACTGTTATCACCCTGTAGTTAATTATCTTCCCATAACAGCATGTCCCCAAGTGTTTTATTCCACTTATACCACAATTTACCAACAATTACATTTCTTTTTTAATTAAAGAACAATATGTCATACTTTTACATTAAATGTTGTGGATTTAGTTCCTGTTCTCAATTAAGTTATAGCTATAGCTATAAACAGTCGTTCCCTCACCACGTTTCATGTTACTGAGAAACTGCAAAGAAGTGAATGTGGAAAGGTTCACTGGAGGGAACAGATTCGCAATTTATAGGAAGAATGGGGGAATCCCTAATTCATTCAGAGAAAACGTTAATGAAGCGATGAGCAGTGGTCCAGAATACAATTTAACCAAATACAACTGTATTGAGTTTGTCATGGATCTTCTTGAAGTTGATCTGAAGGTAAAACAATCATTTTCATACTTTAGAATATGATCTCTTGATTTAGACTTACTGTTTAAGCTAACTACAATATTATGTAATTCAGAGAAAGTCAGTTTTATAACATGGCATGATGCTTTAGTTTCTTTTTTCTGCTCTTTACTAAACAGCATTCCATATGACGGGTGATTTTTTTCAGCCAACTCTAGAGGACTGCATGAAGATTGGACTCGGCACTAAACCAAGGGGCTTCAAAGTTGTCAAAAAGTTCTCTGATGTTGATGGTGGAAAAGCAAAGCTAGGAGACCTGTTTATCGTGGAAAGTGTGTTAAGTGGCATATCACCACGCTGGAGTGTGCTGCCGTGA
The DNA here is from genome assembly GCF_027358585.1 of Pangasianodon hypophthalmus. Classification (NCBI taxonomy): domain Eukaryota; kingdom Metazoa; phylum Chordata; class Actinopteri; order Siluriformes; family Pangasiidae; genus Pangasianodon; species Pangasianodon hypophthalmus. Next base: position 216,213 of record NC_069730.1, read on the forward strand.
AACTGGTCAGGAGATCATTCACTTCACACGTAAGCTCTAAATGTCTTTATAAAGGTCCAGATGGCTTTTTGTTGTAAATAACACACACACACACACACACACACACACACACACATATATATATATATATATATATATATATATATATATGTGTGTAGTTTTTAAATTTGGAACACAAGGTTTTCACAACTTTTTACCAGACGGTTCTATGGAATGCCATAGACACGCTAGCCAGATGAAGAAGACGAAGAAGAGGAGGAAGAAGAAGAAGAAAATGTAGAATAACAATAGCGTGCCTACGCCTAATGATGATTCCTGTTATCCTCACAAACAAAGGTTTGTGCTTCCTACCTGGAAGGTCAGTCATATCAGGTGACATGGAGAGGATCCACATCTGCTCCCTGCCGACTCTCCACTGGTGTTCCACAAGGCTCAGTACTTGGTCCTCTCCTGTTCTCCCTCTATACTCGATCTCTTGGTGCGGTCATATCCTCACATGGGTTTTCATACTATGCAGATGACACTCAACTCATCCTCTCCTTCCCTCAGACTCTCATGTTTCTGCTCGGATATCAGCTTGTCTGGCTGACATCTCATCATGGATGACAGCTCATCATCTGAAACTTAATCCCACCAAAACTGAACTGCTGTTCATCCCATGTGATTCATCTCCATCTCAGGATCTTGCAATCTCCCTAGACAATTCTCTGATCTCGCCTTCGGTTACTGCAAGCAACCTTGGGGTGACCATGGACAATCAACTGTCCTTCTCCTCTCACATTGCTAATCTGACACGCTCATGTGGATTTCTCCTTTATAACATCAGAAGAATTCGTCCATTTCTTTCCTCACAGGCCACTCAGGTGCTTGTTCAGTCGCTTGTCCTTCTGAGACTGGACTACTGCAACTCACTCCTGGCAGCTCTGCCTCTGAGCGCCATTCGTCCTCTGCAACTGATCCAGAATGCAGCTGCACGATTGGTTTTCAACCTTCCTAAGTTCTCCCACACCACCCCATTGCTGCGCTCCCTCCACTGGCTTCATGCATCAGATTTAAAACACTGATGCTCACCTACAAAGCTAAAAACGGACCAGCACCCACTTATCTTAAAGCTCTTATCACACCTCGAGCGCCACCACGCTCCCTCCGATCCTCTAGCACTGCTCGACTGATCCCTCCATCTCTCAGGGAACAAGGAAGACCTGCATCGAGACTCTTCTCTGTTCTGGAGCCTCGGTGGTGGAATGAACTTCCCCTAGATGTCCAAACAGCTGAGTCACTGGCAGTCTTCAAATGACTTCTAAAGACTTACCTCTTCCTAAAGTACTTAAATTAGCACTTTTAAAAAAAAAAGTATTGTCTGAGCGCTTGTCTGTTTCCTCCCCAACAGAGTTTTGGACTGATGGTATTCCTAGTCTGTGACCTAGTGAGCCAGTATCAGGGTGTATTTATTGATAGAGACTTCAAAGCTCTTCTGTAAGTCGCTCTGGATAAGGATGTCTGCCAAACACCATAAATGTAAATGTAAACGAAAGTAAACACACATAACCTTATACACCACACACACATTATCTCCATCTGCGTGTTGTTGAGTGCTTTGCCCCAGTGGAACACTCTTTAGTCATACTGACTGAGGATACTGAGTGTGCTCCAAACTCAGACCTGAGTTCATCTGAGTGAAGATTAAATACTGAAATTACACACATCAGTATTCAGACCTCAGATGTAACTACTGATTGAAATGCTATTCAGAAGTTACGTGAGAGAGACGCACACAGGGGGCGGAGTTTGTGTAAAATGGAGGCGTGTCTCAGTTACACTCGAGTCTGATCTTGAGCTTAAGTGCATGTTTCGGCTCGAGGGAGGAGCAGCGGTAACTCCAGCACCGCTGCCTGACAGACTGCTGGAACCACAACATGTCCCACTGAAATTTATATTCTGGCTGTAAATACACTCACACACACTGTGGAACATTATTCAAGGACAAAATTAAATATATAAATATCACATTATTCATTAATAATAATTATTAGCTAATTAAAGTTATTAAAAATTAAAATTATTACAGTCATATCTTCTCATTCATATATAATCTTATTAGTCTTTTTTTCATTTATCAATAAAATTTATTATTTTTTTTCTATGCAAAAAATTATGCCAACCTCGTACACGTGAGCTACACGCAGGTGATGTTAATAATCTGAATGTGGAGCTCAGAAAATCCTCTGAAGCAGCTGCGTAACCCGACTCTGAATACTAGCAACTTTCTCCACATAAACACTGACGCAGCTTCAGTTGGACTTCAATTTGGACATTAATTCAACTTTTTCATTATGAATAAGTATATAGCATTATTAATACCTAACCACCCCAATACAGCAGCTTTCAAACATGACAGTAAACACCGCTAAAGCATAAGATTAACAATATAACCGCGTTAGAGATCATGATGTACTGCCATATCACCTCAACACACACCTACGCCAAAACAAATGTCATTATTATTAATAACATTATTGCATCATTATAACAAATGTTATATTTCCCTCATACTGGTAAATTGTCACAACTGATATAAAGTATGTAATGGTGTGTAAACTTACAAAATTGTCTCTTTTCACTAGCGAAATCTACCGGATCATTTGAGTTCAGCGCAATGGCCACCAAGTCCACTTCCTGTGAAGGTCTCGTGAGCAAAGTGAACGTTAAAGGGTTCTCCTCAGGCAGCAAATTTGCAATTTATAGGAAGAAGATGGGAATCCCTGACTCATTCCAAAAAAGAGTCGATGAAGCAATGAGCCAAAGCCCAAAATATCAACTTTTAAAGTACAACTGTATTCATTTTGCCCTGGAGCTTTTATACGGAGATTTGGAGGCAAGAAACGTTCTCCTGATGTGTGCATGCTAATTACCGCATACATAACATGCTCACTAATATATTAATACACTATATATTAATATAATATATAATTATAATATAATAATAAATATAATATTTCTTTTACAGGACAGAAAAAGAAATGTGGAAGATTTGATGAAATTGTTATTTGATGGTTTTTAGGTCTGTAGGTCTGACTCTTCATTTTTTTCCTGTAAGAGTTCAAAGCATATAGAAAATATAAATTTCTGATTACGACACTAACAGATGTAAACAAAGACAAACAGAACAATAGTGTAGGAAAAGAACACACACACACACACACACACACACGCACGCACAGAATGATGTTCTGTGTGTAACATCACCTCTCTGATTCAACACTAAGGTGTGTTTTATTTATTTTGTTTTTGTTCTTATTGTTGTTGTTGTTGTCGTTGTTGTTTTTTGACACACTTACTGACCCGCTGTGTTTGGATTAGTTACTGTTAGTGTGTTAGCATTTTAGCATGTTTTAGCTAAACGCACTTAAAGCCTTTAATGAGAAAGTGTTTGAAAAATGTGTGTAAAGATGAAGAGCGATGACTCCACATCACTGTGAATAAAATGTTGTTGTTGTTTTGTGATGCGTTTTAGGGAGCTGTTGCTTGTTGGACACACGGACGAGCCGAGAGCCTGCTGACGGATGATTTATTTTTTACACTGTAATTATTAGAAATAAAATCAGTTCTGAATTATAAAATACAGCTAAAAGACATTAGACGTTAGTTCTTTGATTGCCTTGTGCTTCATACAGCTTCACATAAACGAACACCTCAGTGATGTAGTTTAAACTCGTACAATTTTATTATGATTATTAAGTTTTTCTTCAGTCACTTCATTTTATATGACTAATTATTGATGATGATAATGTTATAGTGAGTTAAATTTATATACAAACTCGTGTCCATTTCTTAACCCTGTTTATTTTTTCTTCACTCTGCTCTGTTCAGTTCTAAATCCATTTTATTTTTTTATGGTGGTTAAGTTCATACATATATGATTTTTACAAAACGTTTTACAAAATAAAACAATTTTCCAACAAGAGAAGCTAAATCTGTTTGTGAAACCGGAGTCCTGATCAGAAATCATATTTAACACTGAAATACAGAATATATATATATATATATATATATATATATTGTACACACACACACACACACACACACACAGGGGTAAAGAGATAAAACCAGGGATTTGCAGACTGACTGCAAGCTGGTATTTCCTGTTCATCTGCAGAGTAAACAGTAAAAATGTGTTTAAACTTTTGATATTCAGTTCAAGTTCATTTTTTACAATGCAGTAATAAAATTAAGATATATAAAATGATTAAATAACTAAACATAATTTAAAAAATAATTTTAAAAATTCCATTAATATTAAAAGCTAAATTATAAGGAAGGTCTAAACAACAAGATTAATGATAATCTGGGAAACAGTACACGTCTGTTAGACTGAAATAAAATAAAATAAAAACCGCTGCATGTGTCACGGCCACATGATTAATAAACAGCGTAATGAACTTCCTGTAACCTGTAAATCCTGTTCTTAAGGCACTCGTGCCGTCAGTTCGCTCTCCGGTCCTTCAGAGACGTATCGTCAAGTTGCTCAACGTAAAGTTTGCTTTCATCAGGTACGATAAAATTTATCATTTTTATTTTATCTTACTGATCTGCGGTTCTGATCTGATATTTTCCACAGTGAAGGTGTTGAACTGCAGTAATGGTGAGCGTATTTCTATAGTGTTAGTGCTGCTCTGGAATTTCTACACATAAATATTATTGCTGTTGTCTAAGACCTAAAAATAATCCAGTGAGTATTTTATGGTAATTTTGGTTGAAACATTTGTGGAATGAAGCCTGTGTGTGCAGTTTATTAGGTCTTGTGTATTATCTCTGTCACATCTTTTCTTTTCTTAGTTTTTGTTTGTATTATTCTGCATTCTTTCTCAATGGCCTTACTTTTTTTGAAGCATCTAAACAACTCTAAAACAACTCTAACAAAGTCTTAAAAGTCTTAATGGTCACATATTTCACTAAGAAAGAACGGAAGCCTGCAGCAGAGCGGCGTCTCTCGATGGCCACAGGCTATGGTACATGAACGGCTGGGACTTCCTGTGAGCACCCACTGCGAGCCTTCTGTAGGATCTTGGGAAAATCTGGTCGTCTAATTTGGACCTGTAAGCTTTGAGCCCTCACCACTCCACAACAAGAAAGTTCCAGGAACCTGAAATGTGTTTCTGAGAAAATCCTTTTATACAATATAAATCAACCAAATTCCCATGCATGTCCATATAACTGCTGATAAAATCTGTTTTATTTTAAAACGAGACACTTTAAAACCTTCTGAATCCACACGAGACACAGAGCCGAGACTCTGAGTTACGATGCGGTGTCTAATTACAGAAACTACAGCAGCTAATGAACATGACGCAACAGGAAAACAGGTTCCTCAAAGGATAGTTTAACACTTAATGGTTCTAGCTTAGAATTTTTTCTGAAATAGAACCTACATAGAACCTTAAAGGGTTCCACTAGAAAGACACACCAAAGAAGGTTTTTAGCGCTTAGGTTATGTATTGAAATGAAATTGTAAACTGATGGAAGTGCTGTAATGATCAAACCCCCGAGAGATGGTGTTTATGATATAAACCTTATGTTCCTGATGTTCTCCGTGTCAGCTGTCTCACTGAACAGAGCAGAATCTTCTGTAGCTGGATGTTGATCATTCTTCTCCAGTGCGTGACTACAAGAACATTTCACGAGAACACTGAGGAATGTGGAGTGTTTAGCATTTATTTCACGCTGATCTTGAAGCTCAGATCAACTTCCTCACACTGAACCTACAGCCTTCACACACACACACACACACACACACACACACACACACACACACACACACACACACAGTGATTAGGATCACTGAATACCTGGAATAAAAATGTGGATCATCTGGTCCAGCCTGGTTTAAGACGTCTCTCTGGAGGTTTCTGTAAAGTCTTGACGTCTTGAGTGAGATGTGTAAAGGTGAGAGTGAAACGTGTAAAGGTGAGAGTGAGACGTGTGTAAAGGTGAGAGTGAGACGTGTGTAAAGGTGAGAGTGAGACATGTGTAAAGGTGAGAGTGAGACGTGTGTAAAGGTGAGAGTGAGACGTGTAAAGGTGAGAGTGAGACGTGTGTAAAGGTGAGAGTGAGACGTGTGTAAAGATGAGAGTGAGACGTGTGTAAAGGTGAGTGAGACGTGTGTAAAGGTGAGAGTGAGACGTGTAAAGGTGAGAGTGAGACATGTGTAAAGGTGAGAGTGAGACGTGTGTAAAGGTGAGAGTGAGACGTGTAAAGGTGAGAGTGAGACGTGTGTAAAGGTGAGAGTGAGACGTGTGTAAAGATGAGAGTGAGACGTGTGTAAAGGTGAGTGAGACGTGTGTAAAGGTGAGAGTGAGACGTGTAAAGGTGAGAGTGAGACGTGTGTAAAGGTGAGAGTGAGACGTGTAAAGGTGAGAGTGAGACGTGTGTAAAGGTGAGAGTGAGACGTGTGTAAAGGTGAGAGTGAAACATGTAAAGGTGAGAGTGAGACGTGTGTAAAGGTGAGAGTGAGACGTGTAAAGGTGAGAGTGAGACGTGTAAAGGTGAGAGTGAGACGTGTGTAAAGGTGAGAGTGAAACGTGTAAAGGTGAGAGTGAGACGTGTAAAGGTGAGAGTGAGACGTGTGTAAAGGTGAGAGTGAAACATGTAAAGGTGAGAGTGAGACGTGTGTAAAGGTGAGAGTGAGACGTGTAAAGGTGAGAGTGAGACGTGTGTAAAGGTGAGAGTGAGACGTGTGTAAAGGTGAGAGTGAGACGTGTAAAGGGGAGAGTGAGATGTGTAAAGGTGAGAGTGAGACGTGTGTAAAGGTGAGAGTGAGACGTGTAAAGGTGAGAGTGAGACGTGTGTAAAGACGTGTGTAAAGATGAGATTATTACTTCTGATTATTACTGAAATGAAATTCTGCTTTGTACAGATAAAAACTAACAACTAAACAACAATCACATATAAAACATAATATTTAGAATTTTACTGAGATTATTCTGATTTTTTTCTTTAATGCTCTCTTGAATCTAACAGAAATTTAATTAAACATTAACTCACTTCCATAAAAACTCAAAATACTACATTATTAACTGGAGATTTCAGTGTTTTTATCCATCACTGATACACAAACACAATTTTATTCTGTATTTTAATCTTTATGTTTTACTTTGACTGTGAAGTGACTATGAAGGATGTGATTACGGATAAAACACTAAAATTAACTTTTACTGAAAATGTCTTTTAATGACGAATAAATTCCAACCGTACAAATAACAGGTTTCAAACACATTCATAAAATAGCTAAACTTTTCCTTAAGGTAACAGCACAGAAAGAGTAAATAAACGCAACCCGATTTAACGTGATTTTATAATGTTTTCGTTTATCAGATTATAGAGCAGAGGATTTCACACAAACACACCTGAGACTTCAGTTAGAATAAAATCATTAAGTCTTTTCCTGAGAAACACAGCAATCATCTAAATATTATGGTTTATATATGTTTTTCAACGAAGCTAATGCAGTGTGAGGAGTTACACACACACACACACACACACACACACTTATTACACCATGGCGAACTGGAGGCTATAAGCTTCCATTACTCATTAGCTACATTAGCATCATAGTTACAAACGCAAACAGCACACAGGTCTCAGCTGATCGAATACACTCGGAGTAAACTTGTGTACATTTTATATTTGTACTTTTGGCAGAACTGCTCCTTAAAACTCAGATGTTTGGACTAAAAATAACTCACAGGACGAATAAATCCTGATTTAATGAGCTCAGAATGAATCACATACAGAAAATGACAGACTCAAGCTGTTGATTAGTTCTCTATAACAGCAGCTCTGACAGTAGTGCAGGTTTATATTAATGCGCTCGTTCTAATACGTTATCGTTTCTATAGTAACAGCTCGTTCACAGGGACGTGTACAGCGACGCTCCACTGATAATAAACAGATTAAAAAAACATGTCAAATCGCTGATTCTGTTAAACATAAAATAAAAACTGAAAAAGCTAAAAACCCTGATTTTGTAAAACCTGTAAAGACCCTGAAAATCCAAAATAAAATCTAACAGCACCGTAAATGAAGTCCGTTTTCTTCTGTAACAGGAAATATTAGAAAGAAAAACCACGTGGTTCTTCATCGCGTCCTGTAACACCGAGGTTTTAACGAGGTACAGCGAGGCGTTAACGAGACTAAAACAAATATTTAAAACTGAAACTAATTTCTTTGTTTAATTAAAATGAAATGTATCTGAACGCATCCTAAACATTAGCGTTCGATTTCTCGGCGTTAAACTGGAGGACGTTTGTGGCGTGTTTTAGCGGTAAACGGATCAGCGCTGTAAACAGCAGGTAGTGATGAAGATTGACACACGGCGACGTTTCCACGTCTCAGCTCCAGTGTTTCATCAGCGAGGAGCCGGAGACAGGAAGATGTTGAAGAAGACGGCAAAGAGCAGGAAGAAGATGTAGCCCACGATGCAGAACCAGAAGCGAGGATCGCGCAGGAGTTTCTGGTTGTAGTTACTGAAGAACACGTAGCCGATGGTCATTCCTGCGATTCCTCCACCGATGTGAGCGACAAACGACACCTGAGACGAAACACTCGATGGTCTTATTTCACACATCAGGATCTATTTATCTAATAATTCTTATTCTGAGATTATTATAAATCAAATATAAGATTATTCAGCTTTAGACACTTTTACTCATTTCAAGCTTTAGCTTTCCTTATTTCTGTTAGCGGATCATGCTGCTACTTTCTAGACATAAAAGCTTAAAAGTAAAAGAATTATTAGCAAGAACAAGACTATTTCAAGCTTAAAATTATTTAAGTTAATAAATTAATTTAAGACGAGTCGGTGTGTGATGAGCTAGGGTGTGTGGCAAGTCGGTGTGTGTGTGACGAGTCGGGGTGTGTGTGTGTGGCGAGTCGGTGTGTGTGTGGCGAGTCATTGTGTGTGGCGAGTCATTGTGTGTGTGTGGGGCGAGTCGGTGTGTGTGTGTGTGTGGTGAGTCAGGGTGTGTGTGGCGAGTCGGTGTGTGTGGCGAGTCGGTTTGTGGTGACGAGTCGGTGTGTGACGAGTCAGTGTGTGTGTGTGTGGCGAGTCGGTGTGTGTGTGTGGCGAGTCGGTGTGTGTGTGTGTGTGTGTGTGTGTGTGTGGCGAGTCGGGGAACAGACACAGAGACAGTAATTTAATAAATAAATGTTAAAGTTTCGAAAGTAAAAGTTGTTTTGCTCTAAATGAGACGACGTGATGGAGAAGAGTTCAGTGTTAAACTCTCACCCTTATTCCTGCTGCGTCACTCAGGAAGCGTCTGTAGAGAGCGAAGCCCATGTCTGTGCCCACTACACAACACACACACGCACAACACACACAATGCACAACACACACACAATGCACACACGCACAACACACACACACAATGCACACACACACGCACAACACACACACAAACAACACACACACTCAATAAACAACACACAGGAGTGGAATAAATGGAACTTTTTGAATTAGTTAGCTTTAACATAGTGTTGTGTTACTTTGCTAATTTTCCTAAACTTTCATTTTGTGTAATTAAAGCCATTATTTGTATTTTTGCTGAACAATAATCACAGTTGTGGTACTGATGTTGTCACATGACCATGTTTGTGATTGGCTGATCCAGTTTTACTTAAGCTCCGCCCTGATGAATATTCAGTAAATTCTGTAAATTATCACCGCAGGGTTAGAAAAGTGAAACTGCGTGTAAACAGATATAAAAACCAACCGATGAGGACGATGACGGTGATGCGGAAAACTCCGAGCAGAGGAATCATCTCTCTGAAGTTCTGCAGGAGAGAAAAAGAGCGAATAAACGCACGAGACTGACATAAAACTGATTAAAGCACAGCGTTAGCATCTGTAGAATTTATTCATAGAAACCTGATGAATATTTTGTGAATGATTCGTTTGTTTTGGATTCGTTCCAGTGAATAAATCGGTTCTGTGTTAAGTATAAATAAATTCTACTTATTTATACTTAAATGTGGATAAAAAGAATCAAATTGTGAATCTTGAGTTGTTTCCATCACAGAGATTTAGACATTTCGCAGACTAGCATTTTAAAACAGCTGAAAAACAATGAGAAAACTGAGAAAGTAAATGAAATAAAGAGCGCACCACTACAGCGTTCATGAAGTAACCTCCGATCAGGGCGTAAACTCCCCCTGAAGCCCCGACGAGGGCGCTGTACGGGTCAAAGATAGAGCTCGCTAATGATCCTGAAAACACACACACACACACACACACACACACACACACACATAGAGATTAAACAGAACGTACAACATCATAATGTGACTGTAGAAGTTTTAACGTACTGTTTTATTAATTACAGTCAGACTACACAGTGTCTAGTGCAGAGCGATACGATGATATTATCGTGATAGAATTTATCACAGTACACTTTTATAAAATATCACAAGTATCATGACATTTCTAACATTTTTATTTAACAGTTTTTTTTTTATAAAAACAAAAGTATACTCTGATTGGAGACGGCTCATTTCAGAGTTTTGTAGTGAATCTTTAATATTCTAAACTGTTTTACAGAAATTTTATTTTTTATACTCTGCATAAAAACACCAGGAACTGAAAATAACTCAAATAGATTTGTGGAAAAGTGTGTGTGTGTGTGTGTGTGTGTGTGTGTACTGAAAAACCCTAAATACACCCTGAGAGTACAGAAGAGACGAGTGTTTATAATGAAGGCTGAGAACGAAGCGTCCTGCGTCTGTGTCTCATTCACAAACCCCTGATTAAAGCGCACACAGCTTCAGTAAATTACAGAGCAGAGAAACGCCACGTTTAAACTGCACCACTGTGTCTTTCAGCATAATCTCCACTTTGTTCATTGCGAGTGTTCCAGCGCTTTACGAGTGTCCAGAATCCTCCAGAAAAAACATCAATTCAATTCTAATTAATGTCTCACTCTTAAAGTTTTCATTTCACACACCGTCGTTTTGAACAAAAACTGTCCATTGATTCTATTTTCACTGATAAAGAGAGAGAAAGAGAAAGAGAGTGAGAGAGAGAGAGAAAGAGTGAGAGAGAGTGAGAGAGAGAAAGAGTGAGAGAGAGAAAGAGAGTGAGAGAGTGAGAGAGAAAGAGTGAGAGAGAGAAAGAGAGTGAGAGAGTGAGAGCGAGAGAGTGAGAGAGAGAAAGAGAGTGAGAGAGAAAGAGTGAGAGTGAGAAAGAGAGTGAGAGAGAAAGAGTGAGAGTGAGAAAGAGAGTGAGAGAGAAAGAGTGAGAGTGAGAAAGAGTGAGAGAGAGAAAGAGAGTGAGAGAGTGAGAGAGAAAGAGTGAGAGAGAGAAAGAGAGTGAGAGAGAAAGAGAGTGAGAGCGAGCGAGAGAGTGAGAGAGTTTGTGTGAGAGAGTGAGAGTGAGACAGTGTGTGTGTGTGTGTGTGTGTGTGTGTGTGTGTGTGTGTGTGTGTGTGTGAGGGTTAAAGCTCAGTGCCTGACCTGCGAGAACGCCGCCGAGGTACACCATCCCCACCTCGAACCCTTTATGGACCAGTTCTAACGGGATCCCGAGGAGCAGCTGGAGAATCAGGTTCCCGAGGATGTGCTGAACACTGGAGAAGGGAATAACATTAAAATCACAGAAATACAACAAAAACAAATGCTAATCACATTAGAGAGAGGAAGTCACGTGTTTACCCGGCGTGTACGAACATGTAGGAGAGGAAACGCCACGCCTCCTCGCGCTCGTCAGGTTTATACGTTAACGGACTCTTCCAGATTCCTTCATCCAGAGTTATCCACTGCTTCTGCGGCTTCCACACGGCGTAATAAATAAAAACCGCCAACTGTCACATGACACAGAGCACGCTTATTAATGTTCATTACTGTTTATTACTGTTCAGACCTGAGAACATCTCACACACACACACACACACACACACACACACACACTGAGAGAGAGAGAGAGACACACACACACACACACACACTGAGAGAGAGAGACACACACACACACACACACACACAGACTGACACTACAGTCCTAAAGGAATAAACACTGTTCTGTTTTCCTGCACAGTGTACACTGTTAATGCAGTGTGTGTGTGTGTGTGTGTCTCTCTCTCTCTCTCTCTCTCTCTCAGTGCGTGTGTGTGTGTGTGTGTGTGTTTGTTTAGTGAAGGTGTCTGAAAGCTGTGTGTGTGTTTTGGGTGTGTGCACTTGTGGAGATTCTGAATGTCTGAATTCTGAATTAAAAAACTCAAAACTGCAGCTGAAAATAAACTCCTCATACACACACTAAACTCCACACTAAACCCCAAACTAAACTCCACACTAAACCCCAAACTAAACGCCACACTAAACCCAGCACTAAACCCCAAACTAAACTCCACACTAAACCCCAAACTAAACTCCACACTAAACCCCAAACTAAACCCAGCACTAAACCCCACACTAAACCCCAAACTAAACCCAGCACTAAATCCCAAACTAAACTCCACACTAAACCCCAAACTAAACCCAGCACTAAACCCCAAACTAAACTCCACACTAAACCCCAAACTAAACTCCACACTAAACCCAGCACTAAACCCCAAACTAAACTCCACACTAAACCCCAAACTAAACTCCACACTAAACCCCAAACTAAACCCAGCACTAAACCCCAAACTAAACTCCACACTAAACCCCAAACTAAACTCCACACTAAACCCAGCACTAAACCCCACACTAAACCCCAAACTAAACCCCAAACTAAACCCAGCACTAAACCCCAAACTAAACTCCACACTAAACCCCAAACTAAACTCCACACTAAACCCAGCACTAAACCCCACACTAAACCCCAAACTAAACCCCAAACTAAACCCAGCACTAAATCCCAAACTAAACCCAGCACTAAACCCCAAACTAAACTCCACACTAAACTCCACACTAAACCCCAAACTAAACCCAGCACTAAACCCCAAACTAAACCCAGCACTAAACCCCAAACTAAACTCCACACTAAACCCCAAACTAAACTCCACACTAAACTCCACACTAAACCCCAAACTAAACCCAGCACTAAACCCCAAACTAAACTCCACACTAAACCCAGCACTAAACCCCAAACTAAACTCCACACTAAACCCCAAACTAAACCCCAAACTAAACCCAGCACTAAACCCCAAACTAAACTCCACACTAAACCCCAAACTAAACCCAGCACTAAACCCCAAACTAAACCCCAAACTAAACCCCAAACTAAACCCAGCACTAAACCCCAAACTAAACTCCACACTAAACCCAGCACTAAACCCCAAACTAAACTCCACACTAAACCCCAGACTCATGTCTACTGCATTAATAACTCAGTAAAAAGCACAAAATTTAAATGTGCTTTTTTTAAATTTAAATTTTTAAATGTTTATTTTTCAGCTATAAAGCACTTTATTTTTAGAAATGAAGAATAATGTTATAAAACTGTTAAAGTGTCACAACAATCTGAACTGATTTAGTTTTACACTCTTTACTTTTTTAGCTTTTTAGAGACACTGAGGTGTGCGTTTATAAAACGTGTAAAGCGTGGCGGGTTTTTTTACCTCTCCGATGCTGATGAGGATGATGAAGATCGGCGGCGGGCAGCAGTTCGCTCTCTCCAGGTACGTCTCTCGCAGGTCCTCCGGCAGCATCCACCTGGACACGGACATGTGGAACCTCTCACAGCATCCCGGCTCGCGGCTCTCCTCCTCTCCCGCATCCTCACCGTCTCTCCGTACAGGAAACGCCTCACTCGCCTCCACATCCACGTTCGCCATCTCACACGCTAACCTCCAACCTGTCTCTCTGTGTGTGTGTGTGTGTGTGTGTTTTTAAGGAAAAGTTTGAACACATACGCACATCCTGTAAACACTCATGCAGGAAATGACCAAAGCAACTCTACATTTACTCACAAACACACACACTCACAAACACACACACAAACACTCACACACAAAAACACACACTCACACTCACACACAAACACACACACACTCACACACACACACTCACAGAGAAACACACACTCACACACACACACACACTCACAGAGAAACACACAATTTATACAGCAGATTTTAATAGACACTTACACTAAACAAAGTGCTCACACACTCACACACACACACACACAATTTCTTTGTATTGCAGGAAGCAGGAACATAAACAAAACACACACAGGACACACACACACACACACACACACTTTGTATATTTCATCATAATTCTAAAGAATAGTTATTAAAGTTTTCAGTCTGCACTTTTCCTCTTTCTGTTCAGCAAAAGCTCTGAATCCTGAATAAAGATAAACTTCAGAGTCTAAACTTTTAACACGGAACAGAAACCTGAAATTCCAGAAACTTTTTACTCACCGACGTCCCGATTTTCCCCCTTTACTGTAAAAGTTACGAGATTTTTCCGACCCGCGACTCGGAGCCGATTCCCGACTGAGTCTGAGTCTGATTCTGAGTCTGATTATCGGGAAGAACAACGCGCTGTGGATCTGATCAGTGTGTTGTGGTGTAGATCAGACCTGCAGGAGTGTATACAGAGCGCGCGCACACACACACACACACACACACACACACACACACACTGGAGAGGAAAAGCTCTGGATTGTGTCCCAGTCGCGATACAGATCCTGCTTTAATCAGCTCTTCCTTCCGCATCAGCTTTCCCGAAGCGCTGCTCTGTTTCTCCTCCACAGTCTCGCAGCACAGACACAAACTTCAGCCGCCATTTCCCGCAGCGCCACACCTGAGTGACGTCACGAGGCGGAAGCAGTGCACAGGTAGAGCTTCAGTGTGTGCAGGAATTTACTTCACCGGATTCTGTCAATTGGAAAATAATCAGTAATGATATATTTATATCCAGCTCTCATGTAGCGGATGTGTGATGTGAAATAAAATGAAATTAGTTTAATTCTGTGTTAAATTTAATTTTTATCTTCCCACTTTGTATTTTAATAGACTTTAAAATCTTTTTTTTTTTTTTTTGGATAATAATTTTTTGTAGAATCACCTTTCTGTAAATAAATAAATAAATAAATAAATAAATAAGTGTGTATATATATATATTGTAATAAAAATCGCACAGTAGTGAAAGTTCCTGAAATAAACAGAAAAAAATGAGATGATATTAAAACTATTTAGAGTTTTGTTTATGTGAATATTTTTCAGTCATGTGTAACTCGTGTGCATTTATCTTCCTTTCTACAGCCCTGAGACAAACAACAACAACAACAACAACAACAACAATAATAATAATAATAATAATAATAATAATAATTACAGATATTAGTTACTGCAGAAATGTATTTCTAGTTTAAATAATGATCTGATTAAATACACTTTAAAGTGTGTAATGTCTCTGGAGAATTCTGTACACACACACACACACACACACACACACATCAACAATCCTGCTGTATTTCTTTTATTTATCAGCATTAATGTGTAAATGATATAATACAGGATGGAGAAGAGGAGATCTCAGCATGTGAAATGGTTTTAAACGCCACTCAGCTTTATTATCATCGTTATTGTTCTCAACGCCGCAGATTTGAACTATAAACATAAACTACCCGCATTACAGTGTAAAAAGAAGAATTTCGAGAATAAAGCGATGATTTGCAGGTGAAATGAGCTGCAGGAAGTTTAAAGATCTTTATAAAGAGTGTAAATGAGAGAAAGTGGTGTTTCTACATTCTAATAAACTGCTGAAGGTTCAGAGTGATTCCTCTTCACAAATCCACTTTAAACAATATTCTACACTGACCGCTAGAGGGCGACACACACACACACACACACACACACACACACACACACACACACACACACACACACACACACACACACACACACACACTCAGACACACGAATTTACAAGGATGTGATGATAATTTGGTGTAAGATCAATCCTAATTGTTACTGAGCAACCTTCCCCCTCATCCTCCGTTCTATTCTTCCTCCTCATCCTCCGCTCTATTCTTCCTCCTCATCCTCCGTTCTATTCTTCCTCCTCATCCTCCGCTCTATTCTTCCTCCTCATCCTCCGTTCTATTCTTCCTCCTCATCCTCCGCTCTATTCTTCCTCCTCATCCTCCGCTCTATTCTTCCTCCTCATCCTCCGTTCTATTCTTCCTCCTCATCCTCCGTTCTATTCTTCCTCCTCATCCTCCGCTCAATTCTTCATCCTCCGCTCTATTCTTCCTCCTCATCCTCCGCTCAATTCTTCATCCTCCGCTCTATTCTTCCTCCTCATCCTCCGCTCTATTCTTCCTCCTCATCCTCTGCTCTATTCTTCCTCCTCATCCTCCGCTCTATTCTTCATCCTCCGCTCTATTCTTCCTCCTCATCCTCCGCTCTATTCTTCCTCCTCCGTTCTATTCTTCCTCCTCATCCTCTGCTCTATTCTTCCTCCTCATCCTCCGCTCTATTCTTCATCCTCCGCTCTATTCTTCCTCCTCATCCTCCGCTCTATTCTTCCTCCTCATCCTCCGCTCTATTCTTCATCCTCCGCTCTATTCTTCCTCCTCATCCTCCGCTCTATTCTTCCTCCTCCGTTCTATTCTTCCCCCTCATCCTCTGCTCTATTCTTCATCCTCCGCTCTATTCTTCCTCCTCATCCTCCGCTCTATTCTTCCTCCTCATCCTCCGCTCTATTCTTCCTCCTCCGTTCTATTCTTCCTCCTCATCCTCTGCTCTATTCTTCCTCCTCATCCTCCGTTCTATTCTTCCTCCTCCGCTCTATTCTTCCCCCTCATCCTCCATTCTATTCTTCCCCCTCATCCTCCGCTCTATTCTTCCTCCTCATCCTCCGCTCTATTCTTCCTCCTCCGTTCTATTCTTCCTCCTCATCCTCTGCTCTATTCTTCCCCCTCATCCTCCGCTCTATTCTTCCCCCTCATCCTCCGCTCTATTCTTCCTCCTCATCCTCCGCTCTATTCTTCCTCCTCCGTTCTATTCTTCCTCCTCATCCTCCGCTCTATTC